>NW_015548343.1:314270-338277 GCF_001515605.1 Sinocyclocheilus anshuiensis
ACTATAAATTGTTTTTAACGTGCACAGTAACTGAAATTTAAAACTGTTAAAAGAAAGGCTCAATAACTGTTGCACAGATATAATACACTACGCATCAATTTCTCTTCCCTTTGTGCTTTGCAGTTTTTAACACGAAGCGTTTACAATGTGCGCATCCGGTGTGCAGGCTGTGACTCCATGTTGCTTCAAGCACATCATTCTGCACACCGGATGCGCACATTGTAATGTTGCTTCAAGCGCATCATTCTGCACACCGGATGCGCACATTGTAAGCGCTTCGTGTTAAAAACTGCAAAGCACAAAGGGAAGAGAAATTGATGCGTAGTGTATTATATCTGTGCAACAGTTATTGAGCCTTTCTTTTAACAGTTTTAAATTTCAGTTACTGTGCACGTTAAAAACAATTTAGTCTTTTCTACGCCCGTGTTTTGTTCTCACAGACACCCGGTAGCAAGTAACAAAACAACATTAAACTCCGGCAAGAAGATACAGTCCTTTTTGCAAAATCATAGACATGTATTTACAAATCAAGTATAATGGGAACACAGAATGATCTTGGAGAGAGCTTTACCAAACTGTCGTAACCGAATGCGACCAGGGTTTAAAGGCTGAACGAATGACTGACAGCCACAGCGGAGAAAAGAGTTTGTGTGAACTTTAATGTAAGGACTTAAATATTCATATGTAGCTCACATTAAGCTATCGTATGGCTTCAGAAGTAACACAGAATAATTCGCACAATCGGGAAAAAAAGAAAAATAAAATCTCGGATTTGGATCAGCTCTCTCTGACCGATACGAGAAAAATGGCACTATCGGAGCCGATACCCGATATGAATATCGGATCGGCGCATCCCTAACAAGAATTGCTTGTTAAATGAATAATTCACTCTAAAATGCTGAAAGGTTACTTTCCCTCGGGCCATTCAAGATGGATTTGGAGAAATTTAGCCTTACATCATTTGTTCACCAATAGATCCTCTACATTAAATGGGTGCCGTCAGAATGAAGTGAAGTGACGTGTGGCCAAGTATGGTGATCCATACTCAGAATTTGTGCTCTGCATTTAACCCATCCAAGTGCACACACACCGTGAACACACACCCGGAGCAGTGGGCAGCCATATTGCTGTGGCCTCCGGGGAGCTTTTGGGGGTTCTTATTCTTATACACATATCTTATACACAGATTTTCACGTCACATGGATATTGTGATACTTTTATAAAACTCATCTACATTCTAGATGACCGGAGAGTGAGTACATTTTCAGAAAATTGTCATTTTTTGAAGGAACTACTATAAATTGAAGACCAGTTATGATGCAGAGATTGTAAGACCTGGAGTTTTGTAGGAAGGTTGTTTATGTTTCTTCAGTAAATAAACAAGCTCTTGATGTAAAGGCACATGACAGCAAGAAGCATACTTTGAAGCCTGCATTTATAAATGATTGATTAAATAGCCCCTTCAGGCCCTTTTAAAGGACTATCACACACAAATGTCTCTGGTACTACACTGTCAAAGCTAAGACTAGTTACACTGCATATAGTCAGAGATGGATTTGGTTGTTGTCAAAATACCAACATAATTGCCTTTTGACTTAACCTGCTCCTGGTCAGTGAAAACATGCAATGCAAATACACATTTGAAAGGTATAACAAATTAGACAACAATGTAAAATTAAATAATGAAACAGCAGATATCAACTAACTATTTTATCAGACAGATTTGTGACTACACCGTCCACACACAACTGAGCAAGATGCATCAGCCTCATTTGCCACAACGAAGACACGATTTCATAAATCCATGCACTTCAATAAAGACTAGGTAGTTAATGTGTGATTAAAACAGAAAGCTAATAGTGCATCACAAATTGCTATTCATTCACCAAAGTCCTGATCATCATATAAAATATAAACAGTCAGGATGACAGCAGCAGCATGTCAATCAAAATTCTCTGACACAGTCTCGCGCATCCATTCGAGTTCTCGCAACAATGTAGCGCGTGCAAACACAACAGCTGGCAGTTTGAGAGCTGAGCCTCCATCAGTTTAGAGTAAACCTTAAAAAAAACAGATCTCACAGTCCGGGTGATAAAATCTCATTTAGAGCAAGCTGGGTTCTACTAAATAATATGTCAGGAATATGAAACCAGAGACTGCCACCGTCTTTCCAGGCATGTGGCTTCTTTTATATTCTCCTACCCAACTTAATTTGCATGCACTCTACTTTTTCTACATGCTGAGACACTGATGCGATAATATTAACACTTCAGAGGAGTTAGAAAGCTGGGTTCCAGCAAGCAGCGCTCGAGCCTGTAGTAAACGCGACCGGCTCGAGCTTTTTTGGCTGGGATACAAATTGGAAAGGAAAAAAAAAGCAGCACGTAATTGGAGTGACGCTCCCACGCTGCGAGGATGTTTTACCTGATTTTCCTGAGTTTCACTCTCCCTCTTAATATCCTCTTCAGTTCCACCACAATTCCCCAACTTCTCACGCTATATTTTTATTTCCTATTATTTCTATTCGCCAAACAATCACTTCTCACTTCAAAGATGGCCGCCAGGAACACCTCCTCCGCTGGTGCGCTGGATGCTTGTGGCCCCGCCCACTGAGACGCCATTGGGTAACAGCCATCAGTGCTTTTCTCTCGTTGGATAAGAGAAGCTGTCAATCTAAACGCAGTGCTTGACAGCTTCCGTGCATAGCGAGTGATGGTTGTTGTAAGTGTTGCCAGATTGGAAATGTCCAAGTATCGTACCAGAAGCTCAAAATGATCGTATTTGGAAGAAAATTATCGTACACGAATAAAAACGTACAGAATACAGCTATTTATCTACTAGACTAGAACAACAACTTTGACACAACCTTCAAATCACCACAATAAATAAATAACTATGCTAGGGCCCTATGAAATACGTTTGATTTTTTCCCAAATTCCATTTTTTTTAAATTCCAAATGTAATTTTTTTTGGATTCTGTTTTTTTTTTCCATTTAAAATTTTCTCCTCCTTTTTAAATGGTTAAAATTAAATTGTATTAATCAAAAGCACGTCTAATTAAATAATGAAACGTATACAATTCAACATCAAATCTATTAAAAAGTTTAACAAAAATTACATGTTTAGGGTCTTATGAAATGTTCTATTTTTTTCAACTTGTTTACTGTTACCAAATTCTGTGTTTTAATATGTCTTATTATTTGAATGCATAAAAACTACTTTTATTTATAGCCTTATCAAATTATTATTTTTCTTTAGAAATTCTGCGTTGTGTATTTTAATTTTTCTGGTTATCGAATGAAGGCATAACATTAATTTCATTTATCTTTTAATTAATGAAAATTAAACACTTTATTTTCTGGCAAACAAAGTGGATTTACAATTAAAATTAAAACATGGAATATTGTGATTATTCCTTAATAATTTTAGTACTAGTAGTTGTACGTACATTCTACTGAACAATAGTAATACATTTCCGGCAGAAACTATATATTTTTGACTTTCAGAGCAGTTCTGGGGATGTTGTTCATGTATTTATGTCCTATTTAGTGAGAAGGCAGATGCTGACGCTTCAGTAAGTGTGTAGTAAACAAAACCGCGTGACATTCATTCAGACCATAGACTATGATTCATACAGACACAGAACACAGAACAGATACTAGTCCATATCACGATTTAAGTGTAATGACCTTCCTTTGATTAATTCATCCAAACTTTGACAAATTCCGTGACATTCCGCGTTATACAGTAAATTCCGTTGACTGGATTCCGCAATTCCATCCGTGTTTTCCACATCGCGGAAATCATAGGGCCATAGGCGTACCTTGTGGGAAGGTCCAAACTCCACCTCCGAGTCGCTGTCATCAGAAACCTGCATGTTGCCAGATGTTGAGGGTCCTGAGGTGTGCACCAACCCATTTCACAGTGTTTTGCAAGTTTTAGAATCTAAGATGCTGCTCACCATCTGTCCATCAGTGCAGTGATGCTTGTCAACCAGATTGCTTGGGTAACAGATGGGATTTGGGAATATGAAAGCTCATGAAACTGGAAAAACCTGTAAAAAAGTTATAAACATAAGCCTTCATCATTTAGACCAACATTTGTAGGTGCTCAGTTATTCAAAAGTATCAATCATGACTGCAAGGATGAACTGAATTTTTGGTTTTATGCATCTACTATAGTGCACAAAAGTGAATAGAATGTAAACTTCACTACATTAGATCCGCTTTAATGAATGCAAGAATATTTAGTCAAAAAGATCACTCCAAATATATTTAACTTTAATTTTAAATGAAGTCCAGCTGATTAGTACATCAGATGTTGAGTAGTAACCACCTTCTCTTAACTGTCATTAATTAGTAACACACCAGGGGTGTATTCCAGAAAGCACGGTTAACTTACCGTCAGCTAAACCCTGAACTTTCGGTTGATTAACCCCAAACCTTGCTTACTCGAGGTATGTGGTTCCAAAAACGCGTCCGGAAGTATGTTCACTCAACTTACTAACAACTAACACACATATATATATATATATATATATATATATTATATATTATATTGTATATATTATACAGTGTTTTTCTGCAACCACTATGCGCGCGCAGCTCCAAGTGACGTAACTGTGACGTCTACTGTTTCTTTCTTCTTCTTCTGTTCAATGGTCGTTTACATGCTTAGTGCATATCGCCACCTAATCGATGGTTGTGCAATCATTTTTATTTTTTTTCCGTTTAATCTTTAATCCTTGAGAATATTAATTATATTGTTTGTTTGATGCTAATTATATATTAAGTCATATCAGATATGTATTTTGATTTAGAATTTAGACATGAAAGTAGCCTCCGATTTTGGAACCGAAAGCTGAGGTTATCCGCTCTCTTATCCTCAAACATACCAGGGTATGTCACATAACCTGCTTTTTGGAATACCCCCCAGGTTCCTCTGACATGCAAAATTAACCTAAATAGTCTTTACCTAATGTTAGTATATAAACAGCAAAGAATGACATAGTAATTATACAAACCAAACACTTTGACATTTTTCAAATCTTCAACAGTATAACTAAAACTTTTTTATTTTATTTTGTTTTATTATTATTTTTTTTGTTATTTAAATAAAGCTAAAGGAAAATACAAACAGAAATGAGAAAATTAGACTGGAGGGGAAAAAAGACAATTATTAAAACTTAGATGAAAAAAATACTAAGTCAATTCAAAAGATTTATAAATACTATAATAGTATATAAATAACACTAAACACTTCTCTTCAAGTACTTGAGTATTTTTGAGGGATGAAATAAGACAAACCAATAAAACCCTTTAAGAGAAGTGTATATAGACAATCCAGCACACTTTCATTTGCCGATGATTTATGCTCTGCTGTTATGACTAGATCTTGAAATCATTTGAAAAAATAAACAACTTTCTCAGATAGGATGCTGTTTGGTGCTTTTTAAATGCTCAAAAAAAAAAGAAAACTATTAAAAGACTGTTGATTGTTGTAAAAGCATTTTACTACTGTTTGCATAAGAAAATCATACCAAACTTGCTCAATGAGACAGAAACAGACATATCACCACACTATGAACACAATTGCCCGAGCTGACATAAAAACACACAATAGGCCTATTCAGCTTTCTACCAAACACGCTTGTTAACACTCCTTGATGTTGAAACCACAATAAACATGATTAGAGTAGATTTAAATCAACAACACAACATAAAAACTGGCTTAAATAGGAAAACACTAGTAAAAAAAAAAGCGGCCATAACAAACCCTTTAACTTTACATAGAGAAAGAAAGGGAAAAAGAAGTGATTAACTTTGGTTCAGATTCACAGAAGACTTCATAAAACCAGTTCAAAACAGTCCCTCCACGGCATCTCAATAAATCCCAGTTCAATCTGATCTCCTATAACAGAAGCTAAAAGTTACACTATGATGAAGCAATTACGACCTTCACAACCAAATCAACTTCAGTGGCTTTGGAAAAGGTAACACTAAATAGTCCTTAAATGGGAAACATTCGAAAATCTGTCATTGATTATAGACACTTGTGGCACATGAGTGTATTATTTCAATCTACTTATTTCAGGTATTAGCAGTCACTAAATTGTCATAGTACTATTTTAATAAATCAGCAAATATGTAAGTCTGATAGTGCTGTACTGTTAAGAAAAAATAAGCAACATAAATATATTCAAAGGATGATGTGCAGAGGGAATAAATATGTATATTTAGACCCAAAGATGAAGAAAATATTGGTTCAGTTTAGAAAGTAATCATGTGACCGACCAAAAATAAAGTACAAAAATGCTACATATTGCTTCTTAACAGAGTAGCATGAGTTGTCCCGCAAATCAATGACAACCAGACAGACAGATTCACAACTGATCATACTTCCAAGAGTTTTATTATCAAAAGTTGCCTATTATATTTAGAAGAAGAAAAAAAAACACATCACACATACAGAAAAGGTGCCACACTTGACAAATGTCATCACCGTCAAATGGGCTGGAGATATGTATGGAAGAGACCAAGTTTAAGAACAAAACCAGACAAAACTGGGACAGTCTAATACCTGGAGATATGAACTGCAAAAAGCTACAAAATGGGAGGGAGACGTGGTGAGTTGGCCAACAGAGAAGACGAATGACTTTCAAAAAAAGATCTGTCACAGTGGGATACAATTCAAATGAGAAATAAAAAGAGATAAAATCAAGGTAAGGGACCGAAAGATGACATCTTTGAATTATCTGTCTAATATGAACACATCTCCACATTTAGTCGAGTACAAATAGTTCTTTCGTCTTCTCTGATGGTCACAATTTTACATCATTTGTTTCAGTATACAATTAAAAAAACAGTAATTTTATTAACAGATTAAGTATAATCAGTATAACAGAATATCTCCCGCTAATGTTCTTAAAATACAAACGAAAGCAAAAGCCCTCCCATAATTGTTCACAAATCATCTCAAAACAAAACAAAACAAAACCATTTGCCTTTTGGCTTTTTTAAAGAGTACAAAAAAAATGTTCCCCCTTTCGTTATCTCTGCCTCAATTTCTCTCTCTTTTTAGGAGTTATCGCAAAGCTGCTACTCCATCCTATTTTTCTTGATCTCTTCCTCTACCAGAAGTCTCGGCGGTGGTAAGCATCTGGATCGCAGTACTTGGTCACCACCACCCTGTTGGCGAACTTTCTTCCCGTTAAGGCCTGCATGGCTTTCTGGGAGTCGAAAACAGTTGTGAACTCCACAAAGATCTGGAAAAATAAAACAGATCGTGAGCTGGTTTGTGTATGTTAGTGTAGCGCTACCAGATGTTCATTGCTGGAGGGTTCGAAGTCGAAGTGCTTTAATCAGCACCTACGTAAGGACTGAAGAACGGCAGAGTTTGACCCCAAGCCCATGGCCCCCCATCCATCACTTGAGCTGGTTTGGTAAGGCTTACCTTGCCGGTTCCGGGGACCTCAAGGCCATCGACAGGCCGGGGAATCTCTATGCTCTTGACCTGGCCGTATTTGGAGCATTCATCCCTGACGTCCTCCACTATCTCCTCGTATTCCTCATCATCCAGGAGCTCCTCTGGAGCCACCATGTTCATCAGGCACAGGACCTCAGTGGGAATACCGCCCATCTGCCCCATGGGGTTCGTCATCATCCCCGGCACTTGCAGTGTCACTGGAGTCTCATTTATACTTGTCTACAAAAAGTTAGTGAAAGGGAAAAAAAGAGACAGCTTGAGAAACTATTTATACCATTTAAAATAATGAGCTTATGCATTAAGGTTTTTCCTAGGAAGTGCCGCCTAGACTTTGATTAAAGACTTTTTTTTGGAACAACATGCACAGATGAGAACAAGAATATATACGCTACTGTTCCGACTGTTCAAATGTTTTGGGTCAGTACGTTTTTTTTAAATTTTTTTTTAAGGAAATTAAAACTTTATTCAGAAGAGATTCATTAAATTGTTCAAAAGTGACAGTAAAGACATTTATATTGTTACAAATACTTCTATTTCAAATAAACATTTTTTAAAAACTCTATTTATCAAAGAATTCAAAAAAAAAAAAAAAAAGGTTTTCATAAAAATGTGTGACCATAAGAGACTTTCAAAAACAAAAATATCTTACTGACCACAAACTTTTGAGCAGGAGGAACAAAATATTTTAAGTTGAATTCCATGCTCACCATTGTGGCATTCTTGGCTCCTACACTTGCCCTCTGAACCAGCAGCTTCTTATCTGCTAACTGCATACCATTCAGTCCTGCAATAGCCTGGAAAAAAAATATTAACGGATGAACTTTGTTAAAGTGGGCCAAAGGATGTTAAAATCCATGGATACCGTGGAAAATCTAGCCATGCCAACTCACTTGATCATTGATGTTAACATCCACATATTCACAGAAAGCATAGCCCTTTGAGAGGCCGGTAGCAGTGTCCTTAACCAAATTGAAGGCTTTGAGAGGTCCAAAAGAGGTCAACAACTCTTTAACCTGAGGACATAAAACAAATTCAAACGGCTACATCACACCTAATAAAAGCTGGACAAAACAAGTTTCCATGACCATTTTCTGCTGTGAGTTTGCTTTTGTGTCAATTATGCATGCATGACCTTGTTGTCATAAACAATCTGTGCTGAAATGTGCCATACAAACTATAATTTTTTTACAATAAAAGGTAACTGAGTTTTCATGGTCATTTTCATTAGGCTCTTATCTAAAAAGTCTTGATAAAAGTAGCTAAAATACGCTTTGACATAATATACGTGTTATATAGACTTTCTACCAGAAACCATTTGTAACCAACCTGGTCGTCATTGAGATAGTTTGGCAAACCACCAATGAAAAGCTTGTGAATAGTGTCTGGTACAACAGTGGACACCACACCTGTGGAGCAGATGGAGAACAGTCATTAACAGACAACTGACTGACAGAAGAAAAGGAAGAGAATCATAGACTGAAAGTAGGGCTGCACGATTAATCGAATGCGATTGTCATGTGTATCTTGTCAGTAAAGCCGGTTCTGTGATTAGTAGTAAATCTCCAGCACGTGCTATCAGATGGAGCAGTGTTTACTACACAGAGCCGTAGTTCACTGACAAGCTACACAAAATCGCGTTCATAATAGCAGACGATTTAATCGCGCGATTATGAAATCCTTCTACGATTATGAAAGCTGTTTGCGTAGCTTGTCAGTGAACTACGGCTCTGTGTAGTAAATGCTGCTCCATCTGAAAGCACGTGAAAATATTACATTTAATAACATGTTTTTACTCCAAACTCACTTCATAACGTCAGTCGAGTGTTTGAAATAAATCAGACATTTATATTGTTACAAATACTTCTATTTCAAATAAACATTTTTTAAAAACTCTATTTATCAAAGAATTCAAAAAAAAAAAAAAAAAAGGTTTTCATAAAAATGTGTGACCATAAGAGACTTTCAAAAACAAAAATATCTTACTGACCACAAACTTTTGAGCAGGAGGAACAAAATATTTTAAGTTGAATTCCATGCTCACCATTGTGGCATTCTTGGCTCCTACACTTGCCCTCTGAACCAGCAGCTTCTTATCTGCTAACTGCATACCATTCAGTCCTGCAATAGCCTGGAAAAAAAATATTAACGGATGAACTTTGTTAAAGTGGGCCAAAGGATGTTAAAATCCATGGATACCGTGGAAAATCTAGCCATGCCAACTCACTTGATCATTGATGTTAACATCCACATATTCACAGAAAGCATAGCCCTTTGAGAGGCCGGTAGCAGTGTCCTTAACCAAATTGAAGGCTTTGAGAGGTCCAAAAGAGGTCAACAACTCTTTAACCTGAGGACATAAAACAAATTCAAACGGCTACATCACACCTAATAAAAGCTGGACAAAACAAGTTTCCATGACCATTTTCTGCTGTGAGTTTGCTTTTGTGTCAATTATGCATGCATGACCTTGTTGTCATAAACAATCTGTGCTGAAATGTGCCATACAAACTGTTAAAAGTCAGACAGAAATTAGGGACCTTTTAAATAATTAACCCTTGCTGCTCATTTTCATGTGGGGATCCTTCAAAAGGACATGCAGAGCGTGAATAGCTACACATACCCAAGACAAGCACAAAGCTGGGCAAACTTTACCACATATTACTGTTAGTTCTTAAGGTGTTTAGGAATAATGCAATCTATCCAACTAGCTCATTATTTCAATATCACTTACTCATTTTTTTGTGCAGTTTAGTTCAGTGATTCTCAACCTTTTTGACCCCAAGGCCCCACATTGTCCACAACAAAATTTGAAGGCCCCATGACTTTTTTTATGATTTACTGGACAAGAATTAAGAGTAAGGATTTCAAAAAAATGTACTCAAGAAAAATGTATATTCATTATAAAAATGCCCGTGGTGTTTTAATATTTTATTAATTACCATGACCATTTCCAGGTCTACAAATCACATTATAAAAATCAGGCTACTTCACATATCCAGGTTTTCCAAAACCATGGGAATCTTGGTTTTCCAAAGAAAAATACAGTTGTTGAAGGGGTGAATTAAAATAAGAAATTTCCTGATGCCTAAGCTGTTTTAGCTTATATTAAAGCTTGCTTTATCTTCTTTTAAATCATCTTGAGGCCCCGTTGAAAGTTTCCTAAAGCCCCTTAATGGGCCCTGGTCAAAAACTACTGGTTTAGTTTTTATATATAACGTGTTATATAGACTTTCTACCAGAAACCATTTGTAACCAACCTGGTCGTCATTGAGATAGTTTGGCAAACCACCAATGAAAAGCTTGTGAATAGTGTCTGGTACAACAGTGGACACCACACCTGTGGAGCAGATGGAGAACAGTCATTAACAGACAACTGACTGACAGAAGAAAAGGAAGAGAATCATAGACTGAAAGTAGGGCTGCACGATTAATCGAATGCGATTGTCATGTGTATCTTGTCAGTAAAGCCGGTTCTGTGATTAGTAGTAAATCTCCAGCACGTGCTATCAGATGGAGCAGTGTTTACTACACAGAGCCGTAGTTCACTGACAAGCTACACAAAATCGCGTTCATAATAGCAGACGATTTAATCGCGCGATTATGAAATCCTTCTACGATTATGAAAGCTGTTTGCGTAGCTTGTCAGTGAACTACGGCTCTGTGTAGTAAATGCTGCTCCATCTGAAAGCACGTGAAAATATTACATTTAATAACATGTTTTTACTCCAAACTCACTTCATAACGTCAGTCGAGTGTTTGAAATAAATCGATTATGAAATCGTTCTGCGATTATGAAAGCTGTTTGCATAGCTCGTCAGTGAACTACGGCTCTGTGTAGTAAATGCTGCTACATCTGAAAGCACGTGAAAATACTACATTTAATAACATGTTTTTACTCCAAACTCACTTCATAACGTCAGTCGAGTGTTTGAAATAAATCCTTCTGTGAGATGATGCGGCTTCTTACACAGAATAAGGCACGCAACATATTACATAGTATTCTAAGCAGTGATAAAGACTATGTCGATTAGCATTACATTATTATATACTTTATTATAATAAAATTATAATAAGACGAACTCAGATAAACCATATTGTTGTAGTCATGTGTTTTAGTCACGTTGAATTAATGAAAGCAGTTAAATCTTCTGTTTATTCAGCAACTGCTATAAGCATTTCCTGGGCTTCTTCTGCGAGGTGTATTTGGAGTTTCCGCGCGAGAGCGCCCTCTGGCCTTCGGATGGAGATTTACTGCTGATCACAGAACCGTGCCTCACTGAAAGATACACATGGCAATCGCAGCTTCTGCCTAATCGCGATTTAATTTCAATTAATCGTGCAGCCCTAACTGAAAGACTAAAATGAGAGGGTTGAAATGAAGAGAAAAGAAATAACAGTGTGGGAACAGGCTAATTTTCTTAGGGCCAAGTTTAAATAAAATCCATTCACCTGGAAATGAGAACGTAATACAAATGTATGCTGAAGCCATTTATAATCAATGTCATGTTTGTTGTGATCTGAGATCTCAGATTAAGAAGTGAAATTCTTAAAGTGTGCGTACCCGGGACATATACGCTGGGGTTCTCACTCATGCCAGGTAACGGCTGATAGTCATGTGGCCGGCGAATCTTTAAACTCTGCCCCTGGAAGATGATGCCATCAAATGCCATGGCCTGCGTGGTCTCATCCACCGATCGGAACTGAAGAATTGATAGGAGGAAAATTGTAAGGAAACCAGCTTACCTATTCATTAGAAATATAAGCCTCTGTCAGTGTATACAGGCAATTCCCACCTCAAGGAAAGCAAAGTTCTTGTCCTGGTTAATCTGGACAGCGAGGATAGGGTTTCCTGGGGCCTGAGTTAGACCACCGAGTCTCATCTGGGCATTGAAGAAGTCCATCATAGATTCCTGATGAAGAAGAGTGTTAAGTAAGCCATGGAAAAAGTTTTGAGTTTGTTATATAATGCAAGGACATTCATAATGTTATAAGGGATGCACCGATTAAAGTGTACACTATTTATGGTTTGTCTAAATAAATAAGAAAAAACACACTTTTTGTATTAAATTAGATTTTCGAAACAGTACATTTAATGATGTCAATAAATTATTAGTGTTTTTAAAGATTAAATTGAAGTGAGCGTTAGATGATGGCAAGTGTAATCTAAATGTAAAAATAGAGGAAATGAGAATGCACAAATAAATATACAATATGCTAATGCATAATACATCTAATTGAGCCAGCGTTCTCTATGTGGATCTGTTCTCCAAAGCCCTGCAGAGTAATTCTAGTATGTGAATAATGTTCATTTAACACCTCTGTGATGCCAAATGGGATGTTGCCAACGTAAAGTCTGCGAGCCTGGCGAGTCATCTGACTGCCCACTACGGGCACTGGGGTTGGCGTTACTGCCAGGCCGTCTGGCGTCATGGTGGGCAGCAAAGCGGTAGCGGGGATCTGACCAGCAGCTGAGGGAGAGAGAGAAAATAACTGCATTAACAACAGAAAATTAATGATTAAATGCTATTGTCATTATCAAGAGATGTTTGTATTGACCTGAACCAAAATAAATAAATAAACCGAAAGCAAGAGAGAGAATAAATAAGATTTAGTGACAGGGGTGGATGATATGAGTTTCAAATTCATATAGCAATAAAACTTTCTACACATTTCTGTGCATCGTTTCAACCAGTATAACACACCTCTACTTAGTGAATAAAATGAGTGGATACAAGGTAGTGATTTATGCCACGTCCCTCACCTTGCATTGCCTTGTACTGCATGGGTGTAATATGCTCAAAGCCAGGAGGCGGTACATCCCAGTACTTCTTAATTTTGATCTTCTTTTTCTCCCGTTGAGGAGAACGGCTGATTTACAGAAAGGCAGAGAGAAAAAGAAAAGAATTGAAGTTAATTCATTTGCATCTAACTGGTATATTAAATGTTCAAGAATATGATGATTACTAACTTTTATCTGACAGAGCTAGGACATTTTATTATATTTTATATTATCCCTTAAAATCCTTGAGAAAAGCAGAGAAATTAAAAACAAATTTATTCAATTATTATGTTCAATTATTATGAACAATAAAAAAACTTCATAATAATAAACTACAACTGTTACAATTAGTACGGTTTAAAAATATTTTACCTAACATAATAATACCACACATAGAGAAGGCTTTTAAAAGAACAGTTCACCCAAAAATGTAAATTGGCTTAAATTTACTCGCCCTCAGGCCATCCAAGATATAAATGAGTTTGTTTCTTTATCTGAACAGATTTTGGGAAATTTAGCATTACATTACTTGCTCACCTATGGATCCTCTGCAGTGAATGGGTGCCGTCAGAATGAGTGTCCAAACAGCTGATATAAACCTAACAACAATTCACGAGTAATCCACACAACTCCATTCAACCAACAATATCTGTCAAAGCAAAAAGCTGTGTGTTTGTAAGAAACAAATCTATTATTAAGCTGTTTTAACGTTAAACTTTCGCTGCTGGCCAAAATATAGTCTATAATAATGCTTCCTCCACTGAAAAGACCAACCCCTGTTGTTCTCTCACATCAAAATCCACCGACATATTTGTTTTGGACTGTTTTCGTTTTTAAACATTGCGTGATCTGTGCATATTGCTCTCCTGATTCAGATGAGAAACCATTTTCACTGGAGAAAGCAATATTATGGATAGAGGACTCATATTTGAGCCCGAAGCAACGCTTTTCAATTCACATTATGTTAATTGATGGACTGGAGTGATGTAGATTACTTGAGGATTATTGTGATGTTTTTATCAGCTGTTTGGACTCTCATTCTGACGGCACCCATTCACTGCAGAGGATCCACTGGTGAGCAAGTAATGCTGTCACGCTAAATTTATCAAAATGATGAAATTTTGATGATGAAAAACTCATCTACATCTTGTTCAACATGTCCTGATGGTGGGGAAATTTGTTTTAGCAAATATTCATTTTGGGTGAACTATGCGTTTAACACAGAAATGAGAGTACTAATTCATCTGACAAATGGCTTCAAAAATCACAACACTTGGATTTGTAAGATGTAAAAAAAAATAATAATAATAATTTATAATAATAACTGGGTCAGCTCATCAGCAGTATTACCTGACATTTTCTTGGGGATGGTTCTGAGTATGATCACTGAAATGACATTTAAGAACAGGGTTTGACATGTAGCTACTTTGCAGTAGCTTAAACCACGTCTATAAAACAACTGGTTGAGGTTTAAGAGCAGGACTCATTTTTTTTACTGCGTAACTTGCTTTATTCTTGATTACTGTGCACTACTTCAGTTTTACATTAGAGGCATGAAGTGATTCATATTGTATTTACAGCATCTATTACAACAGGGCTCAACAATAAGATTTTATTCTGCTAGAAAGGCTTCAATAACTAGCAGAAAGTCAGATGTTTAAATATGCATTTACATCAACCGGCCTAAAGCTCTTACACTGTGCTGGAGATCCTGATTGAGGAGCCTTTTACAATGATGACAGTCATGTTAAAACATGACAACAACTCTCACCTGCGTCTATGGCGGCGGTCTTTGCTGTCACTGCGGCGTTCCCTGCTTCTCCTCTCTTTGCTTCTCCTTTTCCTCTCTCGGCTGCGGCTGCGTGATGGGCTGCGTCGCCGGTGCCGGTTCTCTTTGTCCCGCTCTAAGACAGAATGAAGACATGAAAAACATGAGACAAAGTTGCAGGTTGCTGAAGCAAACAGGAGTAAGGAAATAAATAGGAAAAAGAAGAAGAAAAAAAAAACATTCCAGCTGCAGATTTAAAGAACATACAGAAATCTGGCACAATATTATGCAGTTGTCACAGTGAGTATCTAGAGGAAAAAAGGAAGATTAGATGGAAAGGAAGGAGACAGGTTATACATGATTTTCTACACCTCATTCTGGGATACCCACCATGACCGTTTAGACTGTCACCTGCGCAGAAGAGAATGAGAGAGGTAAAGTCAAATCACTTTTATTTATATAGGGCTTTATACAATATATTTTGCTTCAAAGCAGCTTCACAATAATAAACAGGAAAACAACAGAATAAATGGTGTGAACTGGAGGCACACAGGAAGTTATAGCAACTTATCGCAAACGTATTACAAGTCCTCCAAACAGAATGTGTCACTAATGACAGGTGATCTGATAACAATACGGTGTCTATAGTTACAAGCTGATCATGTAGGACAAAAAAGTCAAAGCTTTAAATGGCATGTAATTTCTAGGACCATTAACACAAAAAAAGTAAAGTGAGCTGAGGTATCAAACATAAAACTCTCTCAGCACTTATTGTAGAGGCATGTTTTTAAAGAATTAATTGTGACTACAGAACATTATAACAATATATGACTTATTAGAAGTACATTGAGCTTTTGTTGACACCTTTATCCAAACAACTGTGCATAAATTAAATAAGTATCCAGTCAGTAAATATCAAAAATGCCAATTATCAAATGTTTATGCATATTTACAACGTCCTAGATCTCTTTTCTTTATAGGTTAAGCATAAACAACCAGTATACTTAAAGTGCTGAATGAGTTTCATTACCGTCGATCAATATGTGACTATTTATACTGACAACAGACACCATGTTCTGTTATGACAATGTTACGCAAGCGATTACGGTTCATTGCAGTCAGTAGTGCACATTTATACTTACCTTGCTTGTTTTCAGAAAGCTGTCTCTCAAATTCATCAAAATCAGACATCCTGGCGTTTTGATCTGAAGCAGAAACTTCCGTTAACACGCACTTTCAAATATAGAAAGCTTTCTCAGTCACACGCTATTTAAAGGGGCGGACTACAAAAACAGAGATGTTTTAGAATGTAACACCAGCATATAGTTTTCGAGACACGTAAATTCGCTCAGACCGAAATAAACGCTTTGCTTCAGAGGATTGTTAGCTGCTAATGCTAACTCCGACCAGTGCAGGATGCAGGTAAATAAAAGGTTCGCGTCGGCAAAATAGATGATTAAATCGCTTATATGTAATTATTTGCTCTTTAGATATATTCCCTGACAGTCACATGTTATTCTTTGTCACTATTAACCGTGCTGAAATCTAGCCCGTCTCGGCCAAAAAGGCTAACCACTTACTCCGCGTTGGTGGATGCGCCGATCGTTTCTTCACACCAAAAAACACTCCGAATAAGAGCTTTGGCGCAGTGCGTCCCCTACAGGCCTGGAGGGAAGAGTTTGTCCATTTCTACCCACTCTTCATCCACAAGTCATTTTATCTTTGCTTATTTTAGATTAGACGTGAAATTTCCTATTTAAAAAATGACTGAACGCTCTTTCATACTGTGTTGGAGATATGTTTAATAACAGCAAGGTACAGTTTTGAAATGAATAGTAATAATAAGAAAAATAATACATGATCACAATAACAAAAATGTCATTCAAGCCTTTAAACTGACGTTGCAATGTATAAACACTGTTTTAATATTACATTTAATCTTCTACAGGCATACCATAAACTACTAAAGGAACGTGTTGAACAACATTGTCTCATAAATAATATTTTAAATAAGCAAACAATCTCAAAGATTGGACTTTTACTTTTATATTTATTTTCCCTTTTGTCAATCACAAAAAAAAAAAAAAAAACAGTGCTTAAGTAGTCCCATATTACAAATAAGGAAAGGGCTTGTATTTTTTTTTTTTGTAATGCTCAATTGTGAAATCTAATATGATTTATCAGTATAACACCACACTGGTGTGCCACAGTCATTTAATAACACAGCATTACACTTCAAACCAAGTGATTTCAATGATAAACAGATGAACCCATCAACTACTACTCTTTGTTCTTTGGGTTTCTCTCACTACGTTTTGCATGGAAATAACTGCAGATTGTTATAGCCAAGGCCACTAATCAAAGAACAAGTTGCTCCTTTATTATTTGATAGCAAATTTAGAAAGAAGTTTAGAAACTCTGAACAATTTCTTTTCTTGCTTTTAGATGGGAGCAAGCTGTGATCTTTATTTTTATTCAATAATCTTTAGCCTGACATATATCGTCCAAATGTGATGACAAGGGTCAGGATACTAAAGAAAAGTGGTGTCTTGCATGATCCCCAACTTATGAACACAAACAAGACAAAGTCGCTTATATTGAAGGAGTGAGTTTCCAAACTTTACAATAAGAAACGCAAGCATATATACAAAATAAGGACAGGTAACCCTTCATATACAGTGACTGACTGTTTATCTCACAATTGTTCTTCTCCCTTTATTTATTTACCCAAATAAATGTTTTCTCTTTAACTTTCAAAACTGTACAGTATTTGTTCAAATGTTTGGTCAACATGCCATTCTTGGAATCTACACACTTTGTCAATTATTAACAGAGTTGGCACAGAGTTGGGATTTGAACAGTTTTTCACTCCAAATGTGTAGATCTAGAATTGGAGGTAGGAAAAAAAAAAACATAAAAAAATAAAAAGCCCATAAAAGAAAAGGCCCCCCAAAAAAAGGAATACATTTGTGGAAATGTAGCGTCTGAACCTGTATGAAATGGGCAGCAAGAGGTTGTTCTTCTTCAAGGACTGCACCTTAGCATGAGCGTCCTCGTCAAGAGCTTTATAGCAGCGTCTTGCATAATCCAGAAGTTTTTCCTTGGAGGAATCAAACTCACCAACTTCAGATACCTTCTCAGGAGCAACCAAAAGCATTTCAGCGATAGGAGTGGTGGAGGCGACAGTGTTTCGGTCAACCCCGTGGACCTGGAATGCTCTAGACATGCTCTTCAACTTCTGATAGGTCACAAGGATCTTATTGTAGCGAAGCAGAACACCTGCAGGGTCTTTAACTACAAACAAAATTGCAATAATTAAATATAGGAAGTTGCTTTGAAATATATAAAAGCTGAAATTTAAAAAAATAAATAAATAAAATCTCACCTCTTTGTCTTTCCATGCTTCGCGCGATACGGAAAACACGTCGTCTTTTCACCCTCGCCTGGCTATTCTGCCTGCCTGAACGACACTTACGTGTGCTATTACGCTCGGTCTCATCGTCATCATCATCTGTAAAAACTTGCTCCTCTTCCACATAGTCTTCCTCCGCTCTATACTCTTCCTCCTCAATCACCTGCTCCTCTTCTTGATCTGAGGTGAATAACGAAATGTTACAAAAAAACAACAACACTTTATAATTGAAACAAATTTATCTTTGCAGATCAGTTTTTCTTACAGGGTTATTAGTGTTGACTAAACTTAGACTAAAATCATAAAAAAATACAAATTCTCATTACTTGAAAAAAAAAAAAAATTAACTGAAATAAAAATATTTAAAAATATGCAGGTAGTTGCCATGGTGACATTTTTTAGTTTAAATTAAAGCACTAAAATAACTAAAACTAAACTAAAGATTTGAGATATATATATATATATATATATATATATATACACACACACTTTTTTTTTAATTATGAAAAACACACACACAACAAAATTTACTTTAAAATTAAAATATGATAATCTAAAAATAAAATCTAATTTTAAAATCTTAAAAACTACAATATAATTTCAAACATATAAAAATAATACCGTTATAGACAAAGCAGTTAGCAATAGTGAGATTGGTGCAACTGATTTTTTATTTTAATTGAACATACACTGATTTAGAAGAAAAAAAAAAAAAGTAGGTCTAAAAACAAAATAAAAGCTAATTAGCTGGTTTTTCTGCTGCGCTTCTGGTTGCATGTAGGGATTTTTCCAGAACGTGTCATCATGGGTGATGGAGAAGGAATGGATGTTTTTCGGGGGATACACTGATTTAGAAGAAAAAAAAAAAAGTAGGTCTAAAAACAAAATAAAAGCTAATTAGCTGGTTTTTCTGCTGCGCTTCTGGTTGCATGTAGGGATTTTTCCAGAACGTGTCATCATGGGTGATGGAGAAGGAATGGATGTTTTTCGGGGGGGTGGCTTCAGATTGGTGGGCTGCTTCTGAGTGGTGGGTTGAGGCTCAGCTTCTGCTTCCGTTTCTTAAATTAAATAAAGATAACACTTTATACAATTAGATTATTACATTACAAGACACTACATTGCACAAGTACAATCTAAAGCTACCTTTTCCAATCATGCCAATGCTCTCCTGATTTTTGGTGGTGAAAATGAATCTGTCAAGTTGGCAGCGCAGGAAGTCCCTCTCCTCCTCCAGATCTTCGATGCGTTTTTGCAGCCAGGAGTTTTTTTCCAGAGAAATCTGCAGTTGTGCTCGGAGGCTGGTAATCAGAAGGTATGGACTGCAAGGAGGAATCTGGCCTGAGGCCGACTCTGCAGAAGCATTGAAACATACTACAGTGTAGATCTCAATTGTGATAAACATGTTACAAGTTGGCTGAAGTTAATACCATCGAAGGTGTGGTCATTTTGATTACAGAAACCAGACTCATCCAGGCTATTATCCTCAAAGGGAATGGAAATTTCATACCCATCTTCATTCTTCAAACCTGTAACCAGGAGCAAGACAAATCAGGACTTATTAATCAGTTGGATAGTAGCTGGTTTTTAGGTCCAAAGTGGTTATTTGCTGGTCCAAGCTAGCAGACCACCTTAAACCTAAATTCTAAGGCTTCTAAATTATCAACATGATCAAAACTTTGCAGAAAAACCTCTTGTACACAGTCTAATACATGCCTTCTGTCCTCTGACTGATAATTCATAATTCTTTAGCAAGAAAGAGGCCTTTTAGTATAATTTTGACAATGCCCAATTACAGGTCGTGATACATTTATCTTTATGGAAGTAAATGTAAGAATAACTTTTATTTTGTTAGTAATATTTCAAGATGCACATTTACTGGACAGAAGAAACTGAAATTATCCATATCCATTGTTAAAAAAAAAAAAAAAAAGGATGTTAAAGTGTGATGATCAAATATGATACAAGCTAGGTAGGTGATAGGTGAATAACAAGGGTGTAGAAGCATCAAACCCTGATTGTAAGCCTAACACTGACATTTCTTGAAAACTTATCCCTCAATTCTGATTGGTTGATTGTAATGTCGATCCAGGAACATGTTGTACTTGGTGAAATCATGCTTACCCTGGAGTGTGAGCTCTATATGAGCCATAAAAGCCTGGTGCTGGTGTGTCATGATAAAAAATATTTGCAAACCGTTTTTTTCGGGGGGCGATTTTTTAAAATAGTGTCAAAATGCAAATCTTTGCATTTCAAAGATTTTTCTGACTATTCTTTCATATGTCAGGTTTTACAGCAAACAAATCGCTGGTCAAGCTGGTTTGTGGAACCAGCTGGCAACCTGCTAATAACCAGCTTATGCCTTATTCCATCTTAGGCTAACTAGAAATCAGCTCCATATCCCAAAATCGCCTTAAACCATTTCAAACTAGATTTTCCAAATACGATTTAATCCAGTTTAATGACTTTTTTTAAATGAAGGAAGTCTGACCTCTGCAGCTCCTCGTGCTTCTCTGTGCATCAGTCATCATGATTTCGGTGACATGGATCTGACCGACATTCACAAATCTACAGCCAAACATAAGTTCTCTCAAAAACACCAATCCAACTGCGAACTAAACCGATACAAAACTTTGAAAAGGAGCACATGCATGACACAGAGCAGCGCGTGATGCAATTAATAACAACCAAGGTCGACTAAGTAGTTAATTAGTCATTAACATTATCAAGTAGTTAATTAAACATTAGTTAATTAGCCTGTGTCTCCGCTCTGTCCGACAGGGCAACGGATGATTGTTTCATACATTTCTGTTAATAAGGAAAGCGTGCGAGTATATTTAAATTAGCTTTGGATATATCAATTCGAGTTCTACTAAATTGCATGACACATTTACTGCATGCATAAATGAGGGCTCATAAACTTGTGTACTTACGAATGCAACTTGAAGGATCTCGTTTGCTAAACCCAAGCGGGATTGGAGCGTCCGCATGTTGATTGGCTCTTGTTTGTTGTTCCGCGTTGTGTTGATCGCTGCATCATGAGAATTGACTGACTACGACAGTCTGCAGAACAAGATTATCCGGGTCATTTAGAAATCATACGTCATCCTTACTTTTAAATACGTAAAAAAAAAAAAAACCTTTAAACGTATTTTTCTGTCACTAAATTATGTTTTTAATTTTTTTTTTTTTTTAAGATACTGTAAAATGAATTAGTCAATGTTTTAAAAAAAATGTTTTAGAATGTTTTTTTTTTGGACAAGGTAGCACACTTAATTGTAACCTTTATAATTGAAACTAACACGGTAGAATTTGAATTAATTCAGTAAGTTATACGATTCAAACAGCAATGGCTTTTTAATGCTTGAATGCTTTCAAGGTTTCATTTAGTTTGACTCATTGGTAATCTTGCAAATACAATTATGATAAAAGATACTAAAAAAGAAAATTTGATAAAGGAAATTTGTCTCCACCAATAGATCACTTGAAGTATTACACAAGAGATTGTTGTACAGTAATTCAGAATTTGCAGATAATCCTATATAGCATATTACAATGTTAACTGTAGTTCCCCCAATTATTGTTACAGTTGCTGTAATTTCATAAGACATAAAAATGGAATCTCAATCAATGTTTCATTTTGTTTCATTTATGATGTGATGACAGCGTAACAATTTTTCTAACTATTTTGGCAGAAATTTGGTTAACTTGTTATAAAGGCCCACATTCCGGTGGTGTCAAATATCAACATGTCTGGGTGGTTCCTGGGTGGGTCCGGAAACAGCTTCAGACAGGTTTAGTTCATACCTGACAACCACACCTGAAAAACGATTAAATATTTCATATTCGTGAAGTGAAGATACCGAGAATAAAGGTCAGTTTACTAAATAATGCATCTTATATCGACGAACCCCTAATGTCCTCTGTGCTTGTGTCAATTTTGTGAGTAGATAAGACTGTCTATTGTTTCAGTGTTGACACTCGCACATGGTTTTTCTGAGCACATAAAACATTATGAACGAAAGTTGGTGCAGTTATGTTATGTTGGTCGACAGTGGCGGTTCTAGACCACAGTAACTGGGGGGGCCAGGCAGGGGCCACTTGCGCTTTTAGGGGGCACACTTTTAAAATGTATTTAAACCTACTTTCAGTATTATTCATTCAGTCAATTTTCACCATGTCAAGTATCACTGCAATCTCTAAAAGTAAGCTATAACAATTTAAACTCAAATGAATGTTTCAATATGTTTAATTTATCTGACAAATAATTTTGTATTGTAGTGTTAGGGGAGTCATGCACTCATTATTTTTGTGGTGGCATGAGTTAAGGGGAGGGGAGGTATAAAACCCGTCTTTAGCGGATGTCATGCCTTAATATGGGTGTCATGCCATAACATATTTTTTAATACGAGTGATTTTGTATTTAACGTGAATTTAATAAAAACAGTGTAAGTTACTAATTATAACACTTTCATGGTACAGAAAGACAGGAAAGAACATTTACATTATCAAAAACAAAACAAAAACATTATCACTGACTTAAGTCTACCCAGAGTTCAAGCACTCTCAAAAACTCCCATTAAAAATCACTAAAGCTGTTTACATTGTGAAATGAATATCTTACTAACATTTGTACGCACATCTGCACTTTGTTGTTTCTGATGAGAAAATTCGCCAGAGAGCAGAAACCAGTTATATATATAATTGTTAATGCACTGTTAATATATATTATGCCCTGTTCATGAATGCATTCATTTATGCTACAAAAAAATATTTCACTTTCTGTTTGTCCCCAACAGTTAACATGGCGTGTGCTGGTTTGAAACACTGCAAAGTGGCCCTGGGCTTTGCTGTTATTTTTGACATTTTTGGCTTTACGGCCCTGTTTCTGGGGCTCTTTGTGCCACTGGAAATGAAGGGGAGAGATTTCGGGGACCTTCTTGTCTACACTGGGGCTGTCTTGGTACTGATATCTCTTGGCGGTTGGGTCATGTGGTACAGCGGCAACATTGAGGGTATGCCAACACAAAAGGATCTGAGCGGAATCGGCAATGCTGTGGATCGCTTGGCCCGCAACCTCAGCAGGACTCTTAGTAATTGCATTCCTAAACTCAACACAATTGCGTGTGATTGGTTATAATGCGCAGCGCTGTAAAAACAAACAAACAAACAAAAACAAAAAAATGCATCTGTCTCTTCTGGCTCTGCGCAGATTTGAATTTAGCAGCTAGAGATGTTTTACTTTTTTTCCATTACGGCCACCCACAGGACAAAGTGCGCATTGCACCCAAAATTGTTTGATGTGACACGATTCCAAATTTAGGGGGGCCAGAGGGGGGACCAAGCTTGTTGACACGGGGGCACTGGCCCCACTCGGCCCCCAGCCCCCCTGAACCGCCCCTGTTGGTCGATTAAATGTTTAAAGTTACTTTACTTTCACATCTGTTGGATTCAGGACCCAGATAACAGAATATGTAGAAAGGTAAACAGTGCATTTGACTTAATTTTTTTTCAGTGTGTCAACCTTTTATTATTTGCATTTTGCAATTGTTAATATATATTTATA
>NW_015548343.1:338308-340827 GCF_001515605.1 Sinocyclocheilus anshuiensis
ATATATATATATATGTGTTATATATATATATATATATATATATATATATATATATATAATTGTTAATGCACTGTTAATATATATTATGCCCTGTTCATGAATGCATTCATTTATGCTACAAAAAAATATTTCACTTTCTGTTTGTCCCCAACAGTTAACATGGCGTGTGCTGGTTTGAAACACTGCAAAGTGGCCCTGGGCTTTGCTGTTATTTTTGACATTTTTGGCTTTACGGCCCTGTTTCTGGGGCTCTTTGTGCCACTGGAAATGAAGGGGAGAGATTTCGGGGACCTTCTTGTCTACACTGGGGCTGTCTTGGTACTGATATCTCTTGGCGGTTGGGTCATGTGGTACAGCGGCAACATTGAGGGTATGCCAACACAGAAGGATCTGAGGGGAATCGGCAATGCCGTGGATCACTTGGCCCGCAGCCTCAGCAAGAAAATATATACGCATCGTGTCCACAGAGAGCCCTAACTCTCTGTTTTATTTTTAATTTCTATTTTTTTTATATAAAAAAAGTGCCTAATTTTTGTGCCTGACAGATTAAATATGGAGATTTAAAGGAAAAAAATTGTATTGTTAAATTAAGTATTCTGACCTTACACCTTGCTTAGGTAAACTGCCTGGAAACAGACTGCAATAGATACTTGAATAACTCAATTGTACTTTTGTAATATAAAGATTAGATTTAATATAATACTACTATTGTAGTTTGTTCCGTTATTGTAACAAGTCATTAAGAACTAAACAAATTGTTACAATTCTACTGTAATGTAGGGCAGTGTATTTTTATTTACTGTTGTTTTTGGCAATTTATGGCCAAGTGCAGTGTTTATTCTCTGTAAGGTGTGTTTTAGTTATCTTTTTTTAATTGAACATGTCCACAAAATGTATATGATCTTGACTGATATTTGGCAAATTGTCAGTATTGTTTTATATTAAATGAAAATGTTGAAGTGGCCTACTAAATTGTGTTCCACCAGAGTACAATATTTGCAGTACTTCATATGATCTCTAGGTGGAGACAAACTTGAACCTTTCATGTTCACTAGCGGTCACAGTTTTACATGACTGAAAATGACATTTTTCACTAATTAAAAGTTTTTTATTTTTTTTAAACACATTTTTAAAATTACTTTTCCTTTACATTATTCTTTGCTACAGGGGGTATGTCAGTTGTGAAATTAAAACACAAATTAACAAGATAAAATGTAAAAAATAAAGGGAAAAGTTTGATAAATATAAGACTGTGATTTTCTAAGCAGATCAACTTTCTTCTCTGCCTCTTCTAAAAGTGTCTCCAGTAAACAAAAAAGAAGCTTACAGTTAGTCTAAGACTTAAAAAACTGGGCTTTGTTTAGCTCTAGGGTCTTTTCCCATTTTACACTTTATCCCGGAGGGCTTTTCTTGTTTTAAGCCGTCTAATGGGATTGGGACTTATTAGCACATGTGGTCTAAAAGTGGCATATTCTGTGTGGTATAGACTGGAGTGCGTAAGGATGATTGGCACTTGATATGAGAAAAGTACAATGTGGAAAAAGTTAGATACAAATACAAATCAATGGTAGTTATGCAATTCTAAATCAATAAATTGGTGTAATCTAAGAGAAAGCAAATTGTAAAAAGATAACTGTCGTGGATAAGCTAGAAATAGTTATTTATAAATATCCCAAAGGTCAAGGTGGATCCCAAAGGTCAAATAACCACCTCCTTTCAAAAAGATCTGTGAGATTAAACATGTTACGCCCGTTTTTTGAGGCAAACACTTTAGTGGAGAACCTTACTGCATGCTTTGGAAGGAAATCATGCTTGCTATTCTTTATTTCTATATGGTGACAAATAGGGGTAAAAATATTCCATGATGCCTCTAAATTAATATGAGCTCATGAAAATGGCTTGCACAATAATTATAAAATAATTTTAAAATGGTGTTAGTTTTAGACTTTAGTGTTTCACACGAAAGACATTTAATAGAGATTTAGCTATTTTGACAGAATGTTTCTATCAATTTGACACAAAAAATATGTTTATTAATTTAAAAGTTGTTGTAAGAAAAAATGATCAAGCCAACTTTTTTTTTTTTTTGAAAGATGATGAACTAAGCCAACAGTTTGTCACTGCTACATGACATTTAACTATTTAAATGTTAGATATTTTGTTATTTAATTTGTGATATTTTATTAAATATTAAAAATAGCAGAAAGTTGGGATTTAATTTTC
Source organism: Sinocyclocheilus anshuiensis (assembly GCF_001515605.1). Taxonomy (NCBI): domain Eukaryota; kingdom Metazoa; phylum Chordata; class Actinopteri; order Cypriniformes; family Cyprinidae; genus Sinocyclocheilus; species Sinocyclocheilus anshuiensis. The sequence continues at coordinate 340,532 of NW_015548343.1, forward strand.
TTTTTCAGGAATTTTCTTTTTTTTTTATATAGGTTAAGCAGATATGTTAGCTTAATACTTGCTTGGCTTTCTTTTCATGTCACATGTTCTGGTTCTTTCCCTCCTTGTTTTTTCACTCTTTCCAACCATGTTTATTTCTGTGTGTTCTCTCTCTCATTATAGATGGAGGGATTGTCTGGTATGAGGACATTACAGTGGGCAAGACAAGGTAGACTAGGGACAGTAAGCTGATCAGAAGAGTATCAGGATGTATTTATGACCCAGACAAAATCCAATGCTTAAAAAGGTGGAAAGGT
>NW_015548343.1:341118-355658 GCF_001515605.1 Sinocyclocheilus anshuiensis
TTACTTTCAAACAATTATGTATATTATAGTAATTTGGCCAACAATTTTTTTCCAAAGTAACTTACAGTACACTTATTACAGGTCACAATGATGGTACACATGCCCCTATCAACCCTCCAAAGACACAATAAAAACTTCAATAAATAATAAAAAAGAGGGTGTATTCCAGTGAGCAGATATTCAATATTCAAACTGAACCTCTATTTTTTGATAATAATACTGATAATCATGTCATTGCCCAGATAATTTCAAGTTTCAAGTTTTTTTTTCAACTACTGCAAAGTTAACTGTTTTTATTTCAAAAGTCACTAAAATACATTAAGATGCTGTAAATCTGCACAGCACACCATGTGGAGAAGACCATTACCACTTAGTTTAATGAGATTTTTAAAGACCTGAATGGAAATCCCTCTGTCTAGACACTGATTGTTGAGATCAGCGCACCCCTTGAGGGCATAACTGTTTTTCTGGAAGTCTTTGCCATAATGTTGTTTAAATAAAACAACCAATACCACAAATAACAGCCTACAAAAACGTCATCGTTTTATAATTTTACTTCTAAAAAAAATCTAAATGTAAAAATCTAGTATTGTGGCAAACAGTTGGCTGTATCAGATGTTTCAGCTCATCCAGGAGTGTGTAGTTTATTTTAGTAATTTGTCAGAGCTGTTTAGCTAAAACCAAAAACATGACTATAATTATGGGGTTAAAAAAACAGAACAGAACACAAAAACCAACTGTACAAAACATTAAATGTAAATCTTTTTTCTGGCTGAGCCTTGTGCAATCTGGTTTAATTGACTTAACCAATTATGGAGAGGTAGCCGTCTCCTTCAGCACTGCCTCATTACTCTTCCACTTGATAACTTGCTCCTTGATTCTTCATCCTTAGTCCACAACCACAGGTAAGCACATTGTTTTCTATTCATGCATACAGATACAAGATTTTTGATTTCTCTCTAGAGCACTACTAATGAGCCTAGTGATTTTAATTAGATCTTGCATATTCTTTGCTGGTTTGCACCTATATTAATCATTATATTAAAATACACTACATTAAACATAAATGCATCCCAGTCAGTGGCTTTACTCAGTACAGCTTCCTACATACTTCTGAGTTTATTCATTTGTTTATTCAGTTTTTTTTAATTTATTACTCCTGTGTATTAGTTTTGTCAACATTAAATGCTTGGAAAGAACCTTTATGAAACTAAATCTGTAATATAGGTTGGGCAAAAACAGACTAAACTGTTGTTTACTGTAGTTTATTAAGACAGTTTCATAATTTAATGACTTAAAAGGCATAGCCACTGACTATTTTAACTAATCTTAATAATACTTGGCATAATATAAGCTATGCACAGAAAAGTCAACCATAATTAGTAGCTACAGTTTATATATATATATAAACTGTACTAATTATGGTTGACTTTTCTGTGCATAGCTAATATTATGCCAAGTATTATTAAGATTAGTTAAAATAGTCAGTGGCTATGCCTTTTAAGTCATTAAATTATGAAACTGTCTTAATAAACTACAGTAAACAACAGTTTAGTCTGTTTTTGCCCAACCTATATTACAGATTTAGTTTCATAAAGGTTCTTTCCAAGCATTTAATGTTGACAAAACTAATACACAGGAGTAATAAATTAAAAAAAACTGAATAAACAAATGAATAAACTCAGAAGTATGTAGGAAGCTGTACTGAGTAAAGCCACTGACTGGGATGCATTTATGTTTAATGTAGTGTATTGGGGGTCTGAATACTTTCCGTACCCACTGTATATTCTTTCTAAAGAGAGGTATTTTTAAGTCACATTTCTTATTTTTTTTGTAGTTTTGAAGTATTTTTATATTTAATTTTTCAGCAACACTGACACTAATTTATCCATTGAGGGTGATAGAGAGTAACTAAAAGCCAATTTGAAAAACTTAATATTAAGTACAATAAACATGACTAGGTTTATTGGTCAAGATATTAATAATGATAGGGAACTGTCAATTGACTGTCAATGGTTAATTCTCACACAAATAATAATAATAATAATAATAAATGACAGAAAAAGACACTATATGCCATATTTCAGGAACACTAAAATGTTTGGTATTGTGGGTGTATTTTAATAACTGTATTTAAAACTCATTTTTGGGGTGGAATATGACCCACACTCTTGTGTGTTAGATTCACTTTATTTTTTTTGTCTTTAGGCTACTTGCTTGCTTCCCGTTTTTAACTGGAAACCTTGAGTGACTAACATCGAGCCTTACTAAGGGCATAATTTCACACCTTTGTCAGTACATCAGTTTCTTCTATCTTCTATTCTTCTGTCACTCAAAGAAAGGTCATGGGAAATGCACAGAGTGGAGGGATTCCCAGAGAGATCCTGGATGACCTCAAGCTGACTACCAGGTTCTCAGAATCTGAGATCACCCAGTGGTATGAGAACTTCCAGAAGCAGAGTCCTACAGGTCGCATCACACTACAACAGTTTGAGGAGATCTATGCTAAATTCTTCCCCGAGAGTGATGCCAAGGCTTATGCCCAACACGTTTTTCGGTCATTTGACACCAATGATGATGGTACATTAGACTTTAAAGAGTACGTTGTTGCACTTCACATGACCTCCTCGGGCAAGTCGACCTTGAAGCTGGAGTGGGCCTTCTCACTGTTTGATGTGGACAAGAATGGTTACGTCACAAAACCTGAAGTGACTGAACTCAGCCAGGTAAGAAAATGATTAGATTTCACATAAATTGCACACAAACAGCTGCCGAAGGAGCTGTTCTCCATTCTACTGGGCAAACCACCATTCCACAGATTTAATTTATCAATCATAAAATGTAGGCTGCTATGAAAATATATTATGCTTTTTATTTACTTGATAGATTTTGTTAGCTAGAAGTGCATCATTTCTGTGCTACTAGCATCACCAAACAGAATGGCATAATTCATGATTTCAAACAGGTTGTTTGAACACTCCCCCATCTGTCATTGGTCAGACAAACAGATAGTCCCGCCCCCAAATACATTGGTTGAGTCAATGTTGATTCAATTGCAGAATTCTTCACATATAATAATATTTCAACTCAATATTTCTTATTTATTTATTAAGGCTGCTTGGCAAAGTTTTGTCAGCAAATTTCAGCCATTTCTAAATCTGCAAAACAAGGAGTTTCAAGCTCCAGCTATTTAAAGGGCAGATTCTGATTGCCTCTCAATGTTTGTTTCAAAATTCAACATTTGGAAAAAATCGCTCAAAGTTTTTCCCACATATTTTTTTCTCTGTGTTGTTATCATTAGTTGTGTTGTGGACTTTGCCTCAGAATTTGAACAATTATTAACATTTTACAGTAAAAAAACCCCGCTGACACCCATTGGGAATACGTTAGGATAAAACATCATTAACATAAACTCTGACAGTACTCAGACAGTGAAGGCACAGTCACAATTACATTGCTCAGTGAAATTTTGCAGCCAAAATCCAGCCATTTCCAATTGGGAGTTTCGAGTATGGGCTAAAAAGTTTCCCACGCAGATCTCGCTCGTGTTCCAGTTGGTCACACAAATTCGCTGTGTTGATCAACTACTGCTACACTTTTGAGAATGAACAGTTGCCTGAAAACTTGTGGCAATGTGACTGCAACTTAAAGGGTTAGTTCACCCAAAAATGAAAATTAGCTTGTGTTTTACTTACCCTCGAAGCATCCTAGGTGTATGTGACTTTTTTCTTTCAGACGAATCCAATCGGAGTTATATTAAAAATTGTCCTGGCCCCTTCAAGCCTTACAATGGGGGTAAGTGTGTGTTCGGAATGGATTCGCTACAGGAGGCCTTCATTCACCCCCTGGAGCCGTGTGAGGGACAATTTATTATGGATACGTGCACTGTATTTCACGCCTTCTGAACTGTTGACAAACGAACACCCGCTTACCCCCATTGAAAGGCTTGGAGGAGCCAGGTCAATTTTTAATATAACTCCGATTGGATTCGTCTGAAAGAAGAAAGTCACATACACCTGCTTCGAGGGTGAGTAAAACACAGGCTAATTGTCATTTTTGGGTGAACTAACCATTTAAGTTTGCCTGGTGGTGGGACACCCCATAAGTCATACGGGATCATCGCTGTGTGAATGTGTCTCAGACTCTATTTGACAGTGACAAGTAAAACATAAAGAGCATTTAAAAGCGGACTTAAGAACAGCGATTAGAAGCATAGAGTGACATCATCCTTAAGCTTGAACTCTACAAGGTCTCATTGCGGAGGGAGGCGGAAGGATTGGGTGGTGGGTACTGTGAGAGAGATAAGCGCTTCAATGTGCAATCAGGATTTAAGACCATGGGCACAGGGGGATTCAATGACATGTCAACTCTTAAGCCTTCTTCTCAGAAATGGCCGATCAATTTCCCAGGGAGTAGTGTAGAGTGTTGGGCAGAGATAGATGAATCAACAGTATAAATAATATCCCTTATATCATATGGAGACAGCAAAGTTTAATTAAAAAATAAACTACAGTGTAATATTACATCAAACCAGGGCTGTCTTTTGGATTATAACCTAACTGTTGTGAATACTTAACATGCGTTCTGAGTTACAGTTGTGGTACATGAGTACTTTTTGTTTTAATTCAGATAATTATCTGTAAACTTTAATTTGCACAGCAAGATTATTTTTAAAGTGTAGTAGCTCCGCCATGACATAAAATTAATCGTATATAAGACACTTCTCGCAGCATTCTGAGAATACAACACAAACACATTTGCATTCTCAGATGTGTCAAATGCCTATTTTGACTGGTTTATTGGTGTAAAAATGGATAGATCACCACAAAATAAAAATTGTTTTGTCATTTACTCACCTTCATGGCGTTCCAAACATGACTTTCTTTCAAGGAACACAGAGAGGCAATCTTCACACACTGTATTGCATACAATAAAAAAGAATGGAGGTTGTCAAGCTCCAAAAATAACGAATGGTCCGCTCACACCAAGGACGATTACAATAAAGTTAATTATAATGATAACTTTATAGCGTCCACACCAACGCATGATAATGTTCTATTTATTATTAAGTGTGTGCTGCAGTTTTGTCATCTGCCACTTTAGATGCTCAAGGACTTTAAAGTCGATTGGATGTCAATGTTTTTTTAGCATTTATCAGCAGAAAACAATCGTTCTGAAAGTGATTCCAATGTTCCTTTGTGTCATTATCGTTATAGTTGTTGTGTGGACTGAGCTATTCTCACTGAATTAGAGTGATTATTAAAACTTTATAGTAATAATTACTGTTACAGTTACTGTACAATCTTGGTAAAATATAGCTTTGTGTGAAGAGACCTAAATTTAAATGGTTATTTGCTGAAACATTTCTCATTTCCCTTTCAGCATAACAGATTTCTTGATATTGACATTTTTTTTATGGTTTAAATAGTTGCAGAGTGATTCTTTTAATTGAAAGTCTGTTAATTTTAGTCTTTCATTTATTATACTTTTTCACCTTGCTATGTATGTTTTGGGTTAGAAGAGCACTCCAGACATGGCTGTCCTCTTTATCTTGCTAAAGCTCTCAAGTAAGATTGGCACTGCTGGCACCATTTCATTTATTTGTATTGGCCTATTGTTAGGTAACTTCAGTTATATTAGGTTGAGCCGAATCAGCATGCAAACAAATGACCAAACAAGCAAGTTAAGCTCTAAAGAATGAATAAGACATACATAGCACTGAGGCCAAACAGATGGGGAGCTGAGGGAAAGCAAGGAGAAATAAATTTAGCACATAGCCTAAACACAATCCATTAAAACCCAGCTAAGCATAGATTACAGGACAAAATAACAGATTTGGAAATAGGTTTGTGCGTCAGGTCCATGGAATGTTCAACAAATCAACAACAACAAAAAAACAAGCATAAGCATGTAATACAGTAAAGCAATTATGATATCTGCTGAACTCTTGACTTAACTGAAACATTCAAAATACATTTTTAATAAAAGAATACATGAAACATGTTGGGAGCCATAAAAAACACTATATAAGTCTATTAGGGTAAAGTTTATTACTTGACAGTCCTAAGCGCATGTCTCCAGAACGCTAACTGTTTCTATAGCAACCGAGACTTCTAAGGGCAGCTGCAATGATGCGTTGACTTATACCGAGTATCGATTGGCTCTTTTATTCAAAAGGCGGTGCTTCTTTCGATAGAGCATATTGAGCATTGCATTTTTGCCCATTCAAAACTATACAAGTGGCACGTCTTTGGTATTTTACAGTCTTTGCCCTAACATGCAACATGTTGAGACCCATAATAAACACTATATAAGTCTATTCGTGTAGAATTTATTACTTGACACATTAACAAAGACACAAGTGTGATATATAGAGATTATGTATTTTGGCCACAGTACTTCAAATATGATAAATTGCCATTAAATCTGCAGTGATTCAAATGTTAATTCAGTATTCACTGAAATTTGGTGAGTTCATTCAAGCCAACAAATTAGTCATTTGATCCAGCTCTTTCTCATTTCCCATCAGGCAATTTTCAATCTCATACCAAAAGAGAAGCAGGCAAATCTTCCCAGTGATGAGAGCACGCCAGAGAAGAGAGCAGAGAAACTCTGGGCCATCTTTGACAAAAAGGACAAGGGTAAGAAAACTAACTTAAAAGGGATAGTTCACCTTCAGTTGCTGGTCCCCATTGACTTCCATAGTATGGAAAAAAACAAAACAAAACCCAAGCAAGTCAATGGGGACCAGCGACTGAGGGTGAACTTTCCCTTTAAGATTGTCTGTTGTTAATCGACATTAGCATACAGAGAAAACATTTACAGAGTAAATACTCTCTCACACATGCAGAACGAGTCGCAGAGGGAGAGTTCATCCAGGCCATTCAGTCAAACGAGGCTGCGCTACGGCTCATTCAGTACGACCATAAATGACCCAGTGTGATCATGTTCATGCAAACGGCAATTTTGTCATGCTTGACTTCATGTGCATTTGTTGTATATTAAATGTGTTCATTAAAGATTCGCCATCCTTGATTTGTGTGTCGCCATTGTATTCTGCTAGTTTCACATGGGCCTATCTTTTTATTAAAGCAACTGTATGTAAGGTTTTATTTTCCCTGAAATATCAGTTGCAAAGTCATTTTGGTGGTACACTCATTTTTAATAAGAAAAAAGGCTTCTGTTTGTTTCCCACATTCCCTCCAAATGTCTGGTCTGGGTGTATGTAGGTTCGGTGAGTGGGTACGAAATTCCGCCAAGAGGGTGGATTGCTTTACGGCAGCAACAAATGCACGTGTACAGCTGTCCAATGTAGGTGGCTCCAAAGTCGAAAAAATATATACAAAACTACATACAGTTGCTTTAAGCAATAGATGCCGTTTTTAAAAATAGTTGCAATATTGTATTCTATTCCATTTGACTGTAATGTGTATGTTTGATTTCTGTCATGCATTTCAGCATTTGTTGAATTAGAGGTTTGTAGCATGGCACTTTGGTTAATCACTTACCTTATAATTCTAAGTCTTTTATGGATCGCAGTTTGTAGGTTTATGTTCAGTTGATGTTTGCCATTGTTTAGTGTCGATTTGAAATTGTTTTATTATTCTCTCACATTAAGATGGTGTCATTTCATTGCATGTTAATCCAAACAAGCTTCTCATGGTTTATTTTTGCACTATATTACATTGTATTCCTAATACTATTATTGTATAACAGTCGTGCAAAGATGACATTTTTAACTTTTTTCCTCCAGACAGACTATAATTGGTTGGTTATTGATTGATTGATTTAAATATTTTAAAAATAACAACAAATGCAATTTTGTGTATACTTTTACCATAACTTGAATATGTATGCTGTAACTTGACCATCACTAAGAGAACATTGGCTTAAAAACATGCAAAAAAAATTTTGTTTGTGATTTTGATTTCCTTTCTTACCGTTTCTCATTCTCTCTATCTCTCACTTGATCTCGGTCTCTTACTGGGGAGATTATTCACATAATCTTCTGTCCAGTTTTTGAAAGCATCTGGCTAAAGCTGCTAGAATTCCTGTTTTTTTTTGTTTTTGTAATCTGTCCATCACTCCATCTTGTTGTATATTCAGATTATGTGATATATTGTGCTTGGTGATCTTACTGAAAAACCAAAATATAATGAAGTGAAGAATGATTGTACAGATTGACACAACCTAGAGAGCCAGACGTGATTCGAACTAAATTGAAAGCGCAACTGCTCTCAGAATTCCTGGAGCTAAAACTCTAAATCTAAATCGATATGTGAACACAAACATTTTTGAAGCAAAGAGGACATTTTTTTTTTACTATTATTGTACAAACAGCAAAAGAAACATCAAGACCTACATTTCGAAATTGACACACAGGTTCTCACTCTCGCGTGTAGGACATGATTGACATTTAATGATAAAATGACAGTCCAAAATTACTCAGAATAAATGCCAAGATCACGTCTAGTATGCTGATTACATGAATACAGGGATATTTCAACAGCTGCGGAGCATGTAAATGTATTTTTTGAAGGCCTAACCAAAGTATGGATCAAAATGAGAAAATTATATGCATGTAAACATGGTCACTGATACGGCTGATGCTGCTGATGATGAAGGACTTCCTGCAGGCATTCTCCTCAACACATTTCATCATTCCCTTCCCTCTCTAATGCATCTTCCACCTCATTTATTTCTCTCTCACAGTCCTCGCATCCCTCTCTCCCGCACCCCCCCACCAGTACCAGTCCATGAGGACTTTTTGCCCCCACCATAGCCCCACCAGACACTTCCTCTCTGCAGCTCCATGTGGTGTCGATAAACGCACCCTTATGGCATTGCTGAACCAGTCGGCTGACGGAGTAGAGGCTCTCACCGCCGGTTGCGATGACCTCATCATAGGGCGGCGCGTGGCTGGCAGCACGGGCCTCCTCCAGACGGATCCGGGCACGGTGCTTCATCTCAATCAGAGTTTTGGTGTAAGAGTTCAGGGTGAATACAGCTGCTGCCATGCAACAGCTGAAGGAGATCCACGCCATGCTGTGGAAGTAGCACAAATTTTTAGTAGCCCCTCACTGCAGAACAAAGATCCAGGGGGCGGGGTTGGATCCATATCTATGGGTGGAGATGGTAGATTTAGGGGTGGAGATGGGTGGGTTTAGGGATCAGGGGGTTGAGACGGGTAGGTTTAGGTATATGTAAGGTGGGAGGAGTTGGATCTGGATCCAACCACGCCCCCTGGATCTTGTGTTCTGCAGTGAGGACCATTTCCAAATTTTTGACTTATTAATTTTTGACTTCTGTTGCAATCACCTGACACTACCATTCAAAAATCTGGGGTTGGTAAGATTTGATAATGTTTTTGAAAAAAGCCTCTTGTTCTCACCTAAGCTGCATTAATTTGATCAAAAATACAGTAAAAATAGTAATATTGTGAAATATTGCTACAATTTACAATAACTGATTTCAATTTGAATGTATTTTAAATTGTAATTTATTCCTATGATGGGAAAGCTGAATTTTCAGCTACATTATGAAAGTTATGAAAGGTTCTTTATTTTAAAATGTATCCTACATTTTCTGTTTATTAGCAGGTTGTAATTATATAATGAATCCCAATGAATTTCAATGTCGTCCTAGACTTTTGGACCCTATAGTATTTTGCAGTTATGTATTAGAGAAAAGAAAATAAAGGCACAAAATTAGAGTTGGGTAGAGTAGAAGAAAGGCAGAATAAAAAGATGGATTAGAGAAAGATGGAGACTCACGCAAATGACCAGCCGTAGTCCCACGTCTGAGGTCTCCAGTCTTTGGGCCCAATGCTGACAGTCATCTGGAATACTGTTGTATACATCATATGTGCCACCATTCCCATCATACCTGAAATATAGAAAAGATATTGTTCTCCCTGTTTGTCTCTGTTACATACTGATTAAGAACCATATTTTTTCCCAAAGCTCTCAGAAACTCACCAGACAGCACGGTGCACATGGCAGCAAAAGCATTGATCTTGAGCGCATACATGTCCTTATTCAGACACAAGAGCAGCAATTCCACCCACATCAGAAGAAAACCCATCGCCAGGAGGCTGATGTATGCAAACTCTGATATCACTGAGAGCCACAGAACTCCTACATTATATGCAACAGAATCAGAAATGAGCTATTTCATGCCAAGTTCTCTATGTATAGCTCACAAACATCTCACCTTGTGTTTCTCCAGGGGTCAGTTCAATGAAGCTCCGACATTTCTCACCTGTGAAGAATAAGCACAGTCTGTCAACTGTTTCTTGTTTCCGAATCATCTATCTATCCATCCACCCATCCATCCATCCATCTATCTTGCTTTAAAAACAGTGAGGTGCATGCATTATGTGACTTAAGAAACTTGCAGCCATGTCCTCTGAGTTGTGTAAGACTATCTTGTTGTAGCAGATGCTGAGAACTGGGGTGACCCCATGGCAGTTAAATAAGAGTTAAGAAAGGCCACAACAGGAAACAGATGTTCAAAGAGACCGAATCAGGACATTAGTTTTAAGAACAGCTTTGACAGTTGGCCATATGACAGTAGTTGTTTTATGCGTTAATTGTGTGTTTTACTCATTTTCTTTGGATCCGAATTGAATTTGAATATTATATAAAGAACAATGGAAGTCTTCAGCCAAACAGCTGCAAAATAACTCTGCCAATAAAAGTGAATTTTGATGATTTGAAGCTTAATATCACTTAACATCATCATTAAAAGCTTATAGATATCAGAAAGAAGTATACAGAAGCATTTGCCCTCACCAGCACCATCATTGTGTTTCTCACAGGACAACCAGAAGCCAGTGTGAAAGTAGCGCAGCATGTATTTTTCTTCACCCGTCTCCCAGATGTAGTGAACTGCATTTGCCAGATTTTTGGCTCTCATACGGGCCTGTTCCTCCTTCTGCTTGGGGGACATTGTCACATTGGAGTCTGGCTTCTTGGGGTCTGCTGTTGGAACCTCTGTGGAAAGAGGGAGAATTGAGTGGAGAACTGGATGAAATAACAATGACAAATAAAAAGAGACTGATTGAATGTGTTAACCTAATCTGAAGCAAAACCTTTCATTTTGAATCCTTCATAACTTTCAGATTTAGTGATAATCTCCCTCAGTGTAAAAAGGGTTAAAAATGATTTTGTAGAGGTTTGACCTGGAAATTACACTACAGCAAGTACTGACCTGTAAATCTCAGATCTTTACTTTATTTTCAGGAGATTATGGTGGCTTTTACTGTGGTTATGAGTAGTTTTACAAAAGAACACATCTGTATCTGTAAACAGACTGCACTCTTTACACTTCTTACCAAATGTTGGTCAAGCGTGTTATGCAATGAATAGGATTGGGAGCTTATTCACAGCCAATTTCATTTAAAGAAATACCAGAACAAAATGACGTTCGGTTTTGTTACAGGTTCTCGCAAGTGCAATATCGTACTAAAATACCCTGACAAAGTTTATTTATTAGACATCGTAACCCAACCTTAATAGCGAACAAACACCGTGATCAGTCCATTTGGATCGCAGAACAAATGAATCTTGTGAACCGGTTCTTTTAGCGAATCATAAACATGCAACGCAGCCAGAGTAGTTTGATTCGTGAATTAATGAGCCGATTCTTTTTGGTGAATCAAACACATACATCGCGAACATGTAAGTCCCATTTCCAAACAATATGCTCTGATGAGTCAGTTCTTTTTTGTGAACAAAACACATGCTGTTTACAACTAAATGAGTGTAGATGACTGTTTGTTCAAAAGGCAATTAGCAACACATTATGGGTTTTGTTAGTAGTATTTTATAAATAAATTAAATATCCCAATTTTAGTTTGTTTAGTAGCTATTGTTGGCTAAGCACATGCATTTGAACTTTTCACAATCATTTCTGTAAAGAAAAGAGCATTGAATCCCCAATTTTTATTTTCCTTAAGGAGGGTGGGGGGGTGTGTACAATGCTGTTTCATGCATTCAGAGTTGTTTACACTGTTAAAGAGTTGGATGCTTGGATGCATGGACAAAGTTTCAAAAAACAATTTGGACGTATGACGGGGTATTTCTGTGCCAAAAACTTACTTCCGGGTTCGTACAAGTTTTGGAGAGTTTTTTTCAATCGTGGCTCTTCATGACGTAAACGAGGGTGGAACTCCTTGTATGGGCATTTCTCCCGGAAGAACGCACCAGCGCACGCATCGACCAGAGCAAGAGAGCACCCATCAAAAAGCGCTTCATCGGCGGCAGCGCTGCACGGGACTCGCTCGGGAAGAATGTCTCCAATCCAAAGAAGTGTGTTTTTGGTTGTAAGGGAAAGATAACTTTGTTCAGCTTCCTAAAGAACCCAGCGTTATGTAAACAGTGGATACAGTTTGTTTTTCCAGGGCAGCAAGGAGTTTCACAAGTGTGTTTGTTGACGAACGTTTTATAAACAAGGCCCAGTTCGATGCTGGATTAGCACATCGTTTGATACTGAAAGATGGAGCGGTGCCAGCTATAAAAGATCCCAGTCATGATTCAGAACTGCAGAAGGTAAGTGAAACGCAGTGGTGGAGGTAACGAATTACAACTACTCACGTTACTGTAATTAAGTAGTTTTTTCGGGTACTTGTACTTTTTTGAGTATATTTTTAAAGCTGTACTTTTACTTGTACTTCAAGTACAAATTAAGCAAAATAATCTACTTCCTTACTTTTAAATCATAGTTCGTTACTGAGCACGCCCACAATTTGAATTGATATTCAAACCTTTGACGGCACTGTTGTGTTCTCACACAAGTGTTGTTTGATAATGCATTGAGTTAGTGTTCCGTGATGCATCGAGTTTGATTGTGCTGAAAGCATTCTGTCATGCCTGACCAATGTATGTGTTCGTTTACTGGGGTCTGAAACAGAGAGGTTAAGTAAAAAGATACGATAAGTTGATGTTACTCGCTGTGTCAGTGTGATCCGTATCAAACGCAACACTCTTCAGTCTTACCTGTGAAAGATAATACCCCGAGATCTATTTTTATTATTATGCGACGTTTTGTAGATGCCCAAGCTGCCGACGAGTCAGGTATGTTTTCGCCTGTCCCGATATGAGAGTTGCCTTCACCAATATAATAAATAAATAGCCCAGCCACCTTCTTGCTCAGCGATGGCACACGGTGGCACGCAAGCCGCCTCCGCAAAGTGCCGCCCCCAGCACATACAACAGGCATCACACCTCAAACCACACCCCCAGCTTGGCAGGACACCCCAGCGCTTCAGCTGACACCTCAGATAGCTCCTGCACAGGCTCCAGACATGCCTATCAACCTATAAAAGCCCTGATATCTGAACCGGGAAAAGCCGCCGCTTTCCAAGCTGCATCTCTCTCTGCTCTCCGACAGCGAGTTTGACACGCATCCGCCTCCTGTCGGTTAAAGGGTCTGAATATCCGCGCGGGATTGCAGGTATTCTGTATAATTGTAATCATTCCCGAGCAAATGTGGCGAGCGCTTTATTGTAACATGAGAACACAGTCATGTAATTGCAGAAAACTGGATGCGAGCTCTCAAATAGGCCTAACTTATTCAAATGAACTGCCTGTCCTCTCACTCCGATATTGCTTGTGCGCACTCAAGACTGTGCAATCGCGATCTCTCCATGCTTTTAAAATAGAAATTATTTATCTTTGCTCATGGATTAAACTCTGTCAGAATAGATCCACGCCTGATCGATGAAAATCCTACTGGAAATTTTATTGGCTGTAAGTGAAATGCACCAGAAAGTCTTTCAACAATCAAAGATGGAACTTTAATTTCTTTACAATGTAAGTTTATGCTAGAAATGTATTGTAATGGGATATTTGTCTGATTTGTACATATAAATATCCTAGTCGGTCTACTGCATCACTACATGGTACAGACATTACAGGTCAAAGCCATCTGATGTTCCATTTATCTAAATAAATAGGTCTAACATATATGACTCTTAAATCACTGCTTATAAAAATTCAGTGTTGTCATGTTTCGGATACCTCAACAGAATTGAGGTCATTTGTTTTATAATTTTATTACTGAATATGTACTTGTCTTTTTTTGAAATTCAATTCAGTTTGAAATCAAATTTGAAATCAAGCTTCCTTGTGCTGTAAGCTTTTGCAACAAAGTTACCCTATTTTAAAGACACAAATACACAGAATGAGTAAATGTTTAAGATTGAGATTTTTGTTATGGTAATTGATCAATTTTTATATGTATGTAAATAAAAGCTAGTCTTGTGGTGAACAATTGAACCGTGCAAGTCAATAAACTGGGGGAAAAAAATTGTCTGCCGTTGAAATCTTTAATCAAAAACTGAAAATTGGCTTCCGCTCTGGAAGCCAATTTTACGAAGCTCCGTTTCGTTCTGGCTCTGATGACGTCAGTTTGATGGCTTGGGGAGAATCCTCTTGTTAAGTCATGACATAAGGACTGCTGATACCTGGTGCATGCCTCTACTTATTTCACTTGAGAATACTATCTCAACAGCCATTTATGAGCATTATTTAATTAAT
>NW_015548343.1:356131-372666 GCF_001515605.1 Sinocyclocheilus anshuiensis
ATTTGAGTTGAATTACTGAAATAAATTAACTTTTCCACGACATTCTAATTTATTGAGATGCACCTGTATATGCAGTTTGTTGTTTTTTGGGGGGCGTCTGGCAGAGTGTTAGGACCCAGAAGCGGTGAAGCGTGATGTCAGACGTAACAAGCAGATATTCTAAACCACTCCTATCCAACCGTGAATCTGCTATGAGCAAGAGGTGGAGAGGAGGTGCACCACAATAAAACCCCGCCCTTCATTCAATATTCCGATTATCCACATAGATCTTTGATATGAATTAATACTTTTTGGTAATTCATTAAATATTGCAGACTAAAGAGTAACTAGTACTCGGAGTAGTTTTTGAGAGGAGTACTTTGTACTTTTACTTGAGTACTGTTTTTTTGTAGTACTTTTACTTGTAATTGAGTATTATTTCATCAATGTAACAGTACTTGTACTTAAGTAAAAATTTTCAGTACTCTTTCCACCACTGCATTTAACACAGACACAACAACTGATTCTACAGACGAATGCAACAGTTACATTTAAAGTTGGGATGAAATTGTTTTACAGTGTACATTCTTAAAAAGAAATGTTCTTTATATGCTTCCATGGACACTTTCCATTGTACAAAAGTTCTTTATAGTGGAAAAGGATTCTTTAGATAATTAACATATTAATAACACTAAGAAACAATTTTTTATTTAAGAACTGTTTACTGAAAGGTTCTTTGGGGAACCAAAAATGATGGTTCTATGGTTTTGCTGTGAAACCCTCCTTATGTAATCTTTATTTTTAAGAGTGTAGTTACACTCCTTACCAGTTGTATAAGGCTGGCTGTTGTTCTGTCCGCAGTTCTTCATTTTGACAGGCGACAGACAGAGAGGTTTGACCACTTTGTGTGTGCCTTCACACCAGTATGAGGTACAGAAGGCCAAAACGGAGAGCGCTAGGGCCAGAGAGGTCAGCGAGAGAGACAGCAATGACCGATTCCTGCGGGACAAATGCTCCAACATGGTGGAATGATACAGACAGGACCTGATACTGCAATTAACAAAGAAAAGACAACATTCAGGTACAAAGAAAGAAGCTTTGTATGCATATCCACTTACAGATGAAAGTAAAGTTAGAATTTGATTAAAGATGTGGCAAGGGAAAGGAAACAGCGATCAATATGTGGGCAGTTGTGTAGGGAAGTAAGATTACTAAGCCTAATGATTGAAGCAACCATTCAATGTCAAAAGTCAGATAGGAGGAGTTTAAATGTGCGGAAACAAATAGAAATTGAAGATGCAAAGGCAGAATTAAAGGTCAGTGGAAGTGAGATGATGAGCAGAGGATTTAAAGGAAATTAGACAGATGTGAGCATGTGAAAATACACTTGCCGATACCTTAGGTTTCCATATAAAAATGTAGTTGGTGAAATGCAGAAATGGCTCAGAATGTGTTAAACATGTTTCCTTGGTCTACGACCAACAAATGTGGCCAATACGTCCTCAAAGTCAATGGAGATGAGGCTGACGATCACAAATGTTCATGCTGAATATTCAGAGGTGTCTCTCAGATGTATGTTCTTTAGTTCAGCACAGAGATGAAATTGGTCTTAAGTCATGCAGTCCATCAAGAACAACCTTGTTCTTCTTTTTGATTTTGCCCATCTCTCACCTGGTCTCTTTCTTGGAGAGATTAAAATTTTCTGAGTTTTGTACTTATTCCATGTCTTAATCACCAACATCCATTTCTTTGTAATCCTTCATGATCTCTGTTAATCTTTGGGAGAAAGGTACATCTGTCTCTCCTGGTCCGTCCAGAGCCCCCAGACACCTGAGCAACAAACCATATTATCAAGACAGATTAAGTATTATGAAGTAGATTTAAATGTAGATCTTTGTGTCTGATCTATAAATGCAATAATAATTTAAATATTATAATTTAAATACCAATTTATTATTCACATTATTACAACATTATATATGTCAACATTGTATATATATTTTTTCAATTAAATATTTACTTGGACACATGGTGAATTCAAAATATATATATATATTTGGAACAGAATTTTTAAAAGAAACAGACACACAGATCTATGTTTAAATAAGTATGATCACATAAGAAAAAAATAGCATTACGTCACCGTATTTGCAGAGATATATGTGGTGCATATATGGCACTTCTATTAAATTGTTTTTTTAATTGTTAAAAAGTAAGGCAAAATGGACACACATAAAAACGGTCAAATTGGTATTACATTTTCTAAAAAAGTATTTTATGCATTATCAAAAAATATTACATAGACAGAAAAAAGAAATGCAACCCACCTTCAGCCGTAAAGACACTTCACCTCTGTTTCACTTTTATAACCTCACTCTCTCTCACTGTGTATTTTCTTTTATTCATTCTCAACCTCGAGTGAATGTTTATGACAACCCCACCCAGATTTCACTTAATCCGCCCAAGTCCATCTGTTCCTTCGATTCTGCCTCTTTCGATGCTTCCATTTAAATCTCTCTTTCCCTTCGCCTACATTCATCTCCTCCATGTGAGGCTGTTGAATAAAATGGTTCTCTTTAGATGTACACAGTGTCAAGTCCTCCTAAGCACATGTATTTTGTCCTTTCTATAACCTTAGGAGCTTTACAGAGTACATAGTATTGTCCTGGTCTGCATCCTAAACTAAGCAATTTAAATACAACCTAGAAATGCTTTCTTTTTCATGAGTTAAGGGATATAGTAGCCTAATGATTAAAATAATGCGCTGTTGACCCAGTTGTTGCAGGTTAGTGCTAATAAATGACATCACACTAATGCAGTGTGCCTGCAGGAATTTGCTCTGAATAATTGAGCAATTGCTAAAAAAAAACAACAAACTACCAAACATCCTATTATATTGTGCTTTTTTTCTGAAACTTTAGCCGTGAGCCTTTGCATCTTTATGAACAGTGGTGAGTCTCAGAGCATGTGAGCGAAGCTACGTTTTCCGCTCTATGGACGTGCGCTCCACTCAGTCGCTCTAACCGCCCAAGCAAGCGCTCCGTTAATATTCCGCTCACGCTCGCCGTAAACCAATTCCCGCTCAGATCCCGCTCCGTTCTGTAAAGAACAAATTTGCGTGCATTATATTAGATTATAAATTACTGCTGCCTATATCTAGCCTACATTCTGTAGGACTACCTATTGGTCCGGGTCAGTTTTTTTTTAAATAATATTTTAATAGGCCTAAGTGGTGTAGGCTAATATCTTCTGTACTCTGTAGTTCTGTATGTAGGCCTATATACAGCTGTGTGTTAGCTTAGGTCTACAGTTTAACTGAGATTATTTAATAACTACAGAGCTCCGAATATAATTTGAATTAACAATTCGTTTCTACTGAAACAATATCTGAACTCCATAACTGCTCTACTATTCTCGATCTCTACAGATTCTCGATCTCGAACAAGCAAATCACCAAACGGC
Source organism: Sinocyclocheilus anshuiensis (assembly GCF_001515605.1). Classification (NCBI taxonomy): domain Eukaryota; kingdom Metazoa; phylum Chordata; class Actinopteri; order Cypriniformes; family Cyprinidae; genus Sinocyclocheilus; species Sinocyclocheilus anshuiensis. The sequence goes on from NW_015548343.1 coordinate 359,573, forward strand.
ATTCTGGGTTGAGCGAGTGGCGCTGAGCGTATTGAGCGAGCGGAGCGGAATCTTCAGAAAGGCGCTCTGCGCTCTTAAGGAAATATTACCGCTCCGCTCACGCTCCGCTCCGCTCACATGCTCTGATGAGTCTGGACATATATTCCAGCACTTTCCGTTAATGTAATGATTCCCCTGGTGTTTAAAACACGGTAGTGCAATGGCATAACTCGGGCTCTTCCTCAAGGTTTTCAGAAATATTTGTTATGGAACCTGCCATAACATATATAATTAAGTCACTAGATTGAAGGATATACTTTTCAATGATCTTGTCACTTTATTCTTGAATTGTGCACTTTCACAGGTAACACCACAGGTTTACCATAGCTAGTTAAATAAATAAATAAATCCGTAATAAAAAATAAAACTGTAACCTATAATTGTAGTCAATATGGAAAAGTATGCTTTCTTCATAAATTTTTGAATTTCATCTAATTATGATGCTTTTGCTTATCTTCCAATACCTTCTTCATTGACAGAATAACAGTATAATTCTGACAGAATGAATATCAGGACCAAAACAACAGTCTGAAATAAATAAATAAATACTACACTAATACAAATAAATGTATGATGAATATGCATCTTAATAAACCATTTTATACAGAAAGAACAAGAATTTTCTTTATATCAGTATTCAAGTTTTACCCTTCTCTTCATCAATCCTCTCATATTGTTAATTTACTGCGATAAACAATTCCCAACAAACATTGTGCATGATCGTCACTTGCTGATTTTAGCAGATTTGTTTTGATATTGACCAGAGAACAGATCCATTCCAAGCCAAACAACATACTCAAACAAACAAACAACAATAAAATCAATCAATCAATCAACAAATGTTTTAAAAAGTGATATGGTCAAGTATTAGGACCCTCAAATATTTGATCCATCGCATTCATATGACAACTAACTAATGCATTAAAAATGTTTATGACTGGAATGTCTCTCATCATAAGTCACTACAAGCCACATTTAGATTTTCCAATATGCGTAATTCTGTGTGTTATAGAGAATGATGCTTACGAAAACTGTCTAGGTCTCTTACTTGGTGCCTTCCTTGGTTATTTTGGGGTAGGTTTGGGAATAAACTCTGATTTTTTTAATACACAACTATTGAAAGATCTGTTTGGGTTCAGTAAGATTTTTTAATGACATTTTTGAAAGAAGTCTCTTATGCTCACCAAGGCTGCATTTATTGATAAATATTTCTTATAAGAAATGAAGGAAATAAGAAATATTAACATTTCTTCTTATAATCAATGTTGAAAACAGTTGTGTTCCATAACACATTTTTTCCCAGGATTCTTTGAATAGGAAGTTCAAAAGAACAGCATTATTTTAAATGGAATAGAATACTTAATATTACTACTTACTTATAATATTATTAATACTTAATACATTAATATTTATTTAAAACAGAATCTTTTGTATTGATGTAAAAGTGTTTACTGTCACTTGATCAATTAAATGCATAAAAAAATTACTGACCCCAATCTTTTGAATGGCACTGTATAGCCAAAATCTGCTCACTGGCAGACTATTCCAGTAGATATGACAGATTCCTAAAACTTTATGATTCTAAAACATCAATGAGTGAACATACAAAATTCCTGCTTTAATCTCTCAGTCCATTATGTTGGAAAGACCGGAGTATGCATGCCTTTTTTCCCCAAAACAGAAAGTATATTGTTTTATATACTTACAGTATACTGTTGCTCATTAATATTTAAATATTTGCACACACTTATACACACATAATCAACTAGGATCGATGAAGGAGGTGGGGAAAGGAGAAGGCTAGAGATGAATGGATGCTGGATGGAGAACTCAAACAATTTTATTTCCTTTCCCAGCAGCCCCAGTTCCAGTGCCCCAAACCAATGGAGGTTGCTGAAGAACTGGAGCTTGTGGGGTAACTGTTCCTGTGAGGGACACAGGAGATAACTCACCAATAAGAGTACCTGCAGTGCTGGGTTGTACCATTCTAGGGCTAGCCATGGAAAAGCCCATGTTGGACATAGTCAAAACTGAATGGCTTGTATTCTGAGTTGGAGATGCCATATGGGCGACAGGCACCCCGAAGGCTGTGTTTAGGGACAGGCCATTGGAACAGGGTGTCATGGAGTTAAAACCAAAATAATTTGGGTTTGAAGGCTGTGCAGTAGAACCGCCTGCATTGGATATGCTGCCGCCCAATGGCCTGGTCATGCCTGCGGCTGACAAAAAACCTGGGAAAGTTGAAAGTCCAAACAAAAAGGGATGGTGGGTGATGGGGAGGGAGGGAGAAAGGACGTGGATAGCATATAGAAGCAGGGATAAAGAAGGTTGAGATGGGATCTACATCAACTACGTACAGGTTATGTTCCACATGACTATATGAACTCTAGGCTTGAAAAATACTGCGTCACAAACACTCAAAAATAAACAGCTACTATACAATGTCTCTCTCTCTCTCTCTCTCTCTTTCTCAGTTGCTCTTATTGTCAATGTCTCTCTCTTTCTCTCTCAGCCCTCCTTACCCGGGGCTTTTTGTGTGGGGATGGCGTTGAGAGGGGGCTGTTTAGGTTTGGGCTTGACTGACATAAGAGAGTCCAAGTCCACCAATGAAGCACCTTCTCCGAGGAAGGACGCTGGCTTTTTAGTCTCATCAGCAGTGTTTGTAGCAGTGTCACCTATTGATAGAAAAAAAAATGTAAGGCAAAAATCTAAATGACCTTGTGCTATTGAAACAAGAGAAAGCCGTTTAAATGAGCCTTGCTTTTGGAAAAACAGTTTTTAATTTTATTTTTTATATTATACATTACCTTGTTAGGTTTGGAGTCAGTAAGATTTTTTCTAATAATTGAATACTTTTATTCGGCAAGGATGCAATAAATGTATTAAAAGTGACAGTAAAGACATTTATAATGTTACAAAAGATTTTTATTTTAAAATAACCGCTGTAAAGAACAAAATGTTAAGAACAAAATGAGATGAAAGTTAATCACAACAACAGTTTGTTCTTTTTTTTTAGTGCTAGATATTCAGTGATGTAAAATCTGAAATTGGATAGAACTCAAAAGAGGAATTTTAAACATAGAAAGGCATCTTGTTTAAAAGTGTATCAAACAACTTCTTCAACAGATTCAACTACTTGAACATTGCAGACTTTGTAAAATCTCAGCAAGTAGATTAGATGGCAGCTTGAGATTTTGAGATTTTAGTTCAAAATTGACCATGAAAAATAAGATTTGAGACTGCAGAAACAAACAGAAAAAGAAACCTGTTCCAAAAGTACCATTCTCAGAGGAACCACCCCAAGGATCTGGTCTGCCTCCATTACCGAAAAGGTAATCAGTTGGAGCTGATGGGGCACCCCAGGGGTCAGTCGCAGCAGGGGGTGAAGATGCTGGGAGTAAGTAATACAATGATTAGATTTTTTTGAAAAAAAACATTTTTTGACATACAACAACGGCTTCTCAAAATACTGTTTCATTCATGTTGTAATCTACATTTACACTACCATTCAAAAGTTTGTGGTCTGTAAGATTTTATAATGTTTTTAAAAGAAGTCTCTTATGCTCACCAAGGCTGCATTATTATTATTATTATTAATTATTTTAATCAAAAATAGTGTAAAAATTTTTAATATTGTGAAATATTAATACAATTCAAAATATCTGTAATTGATTTTAATGTATTTTGAAAAGTAATTTATTCCTGTGATGGCAAAGCTGAATTTTCAGCATCATTACTCCAGTCTTCAGTGTCACATGATATGTCTAATATGCTGATTTGGTTCTCAAGAATTACATTATCAAATGTTAAAAACAGTTGTGCTGCTTAATATTTTTGTGGAAACCATGATAGTTTTATTTTCAGGATTCTTTGATAAATAGAAAGATCAACAGAACAACATTAATTTGAAATAAATATTTTGTAACAATTTTGCCCAATTTAATGTGTTCTTCTTGAATAAAAGTATACATTTATTTAAAAAAAAAATCTTACTGACCCCAAACTTTAGCGCGATGGTTTAAATTCACTAAATTTTGAAGTAATTCTCAGTCAGACAATAAAAAAACTAATTATTAGAGGACACTGAGGTGTGTTGTACCTCTCTGGTTCTTCAGTCCAGTCACTCTCTTACCTGCTGTGCCCCAATGGTCATTATCTGCTTTTGAACCATCACCAAATGGATCAGATGTAGCTGATGATGCTTCTAACGGCGCCCCCCAGGGGTCAGAGGTTGCAGGTGCTGAATTCTGTATACTATCCGCAGGTGCCCCCCAAGGATCTGACACTGCTGCATCAGAGTCTTTTGCCATTTCAGCTGGAGCACCCCAAGGATCGTTTGTTGATGGGGCTTTATCCTCTGAAAATCCAGCAGAGTCGCCCCATGGGTCCCTCGCAGCAGATGGAGAACTTTTCTCTACATTCGTAGATCCTCCACAAGGATCACTGGAAGCAGGTGGAGAATCATTCTTGGCACTGGCAGATCGTCCCCATGGATCACTGGATGCAGGTGCAGATCCGTTTGTCCCATCAGCAGATTCACCCCAAGGATCATTGGTAGCTAGACTGGATTCCTTTGAATCATCAGACGGTGGCCCCCAAGGGTCATTGGTAGCAGGGACGGATTCGTTGGATGCATCAGATGGGGCTCCCCAGGGGTCTGAGTTGGATGGAGGCTCTGCTGTCGCTGCTTTTTCCCAAAGATCTGGCTCGGTGTCACCCTCCTTAGCCTGAATCCACAAATTTCCATTATATCAGCTTGGACAGTCTGATAATAGTTAATAGTCAGATAATGTGATCATACTCAACATGACTCTAATGAAGTTTCCATCTCTCTCACCCATCTCTCTGCCTCTTTCCTCTCGGCCTCCAGACGTTTCTGCTCCTCCTTCTTCTTGGCCATGGCGGCGGTCAGGTCAGCCACAGATGGGATGTTGTCCAGGGAAGGCAGCCCTGTATACGGCGGGATCTCTGCTTTTTCTTTATCTGGTCCTGTAGCGGAGGACGCTGAGATAAAATATGAGAGAAAAAAAATTTAATCATAAATAAAAAAAAAAGAACAAAAAAACACTACCATTCAAAAGTGTGTGGTGTGAAATTAAAAATGTTGAAAATAATTTTTTTAAAACAAAGACATTTTTGATGTTACAAAATACTTTCAAACTAATTTCTTTTCAAAGAATCCTGAAAAAAAAAAAAAATTATAAAAATGATTTGTGGGATATTCAGAGTATTCCGAGCATCATACTTGGCCAAGTCATGTCACTTTTTTTTTCTTTTTTTTTTATAAATTACATTCTCAAATATATTCAAATAGAAAACACCAATTATTTCATAATATAAGTTTTAATCAAATAATAAGAGCACAAGAGACTTTAAAACACTAAATAAAACTAAACCAAAAACTTTTGAATGGTAGTGTATATATTTAGAATTTCTATGTTACAAATGTGAATGCGTGTAAAACAAATAAAGAGACCAAAACACTATAACAGGCCTACAGACTTTCTAAATTAGAAGGTTCAAAAAGAAATACAACAGAAGTGGGTGGTTAATATAGTAGATTTAACTTGTTTATGTGTTCTGGTAACAATTTGTGTGTGTCACTTTCTTGGTGCTTCTTATGTCCTTTTTGGAGGTTTCCACTTCAAAAGTGGACAGTTTCCAACTTTCTACCCACTTACATTATATGGAACAGTCTTGACAACCTTGAGTAAATCATGAAAGAATTTTCATTTTAGGGTGCACTGTCTCTTTAATTATATTTAACATGCAAAATAAGTTGTAAACAAATGCTCCATGCATGTTTTCTGTATTGCTCTTGGTTCGTGAGCCTTACCACTGGGAGCCTTTGTCAGCTTGTCTTTTGTCTTCATAGCAAAATCTCTCTCCTCTTTCCGCTTTTCCTCATCCTCAATCAGCACCAACACTATCTTAGCCTTTTCTCTCACATTCACCCCCTACAAAGTGTAAATCCATTAGTGGCAAGCTTTCAGACCTTTCTCCTCTATTATTAATGTAATGGGTGTAAAAAAAAAATCGAATATTTTGCAGTACCTGGTCCTTTCCATCCTTGTCTGTGAAGCTGTATTCTGTTAGGGCTTTGAAAATGTGAATGTTCTCCACACTCTGTTGAGGGATGCGCTCAGACCCCGTTTTCAACAGATATTCAAGAAGTGTTAAAGACTGTAGAAGAAGAAAAGAGAAAACATGATCCGTCAGGTGTTTTGACAATCCTTAATACATACAAGTTTGGGGTCAGTAAGTTTTTGAGGGAAATCTCTTATGCTGAAAAAGGCTGATCAAAAACTAATAGTGTGAAATATTACTACACTTTAAAATAACTGTTTTCTATTTTAATATATCTTAAAATTTTATTTATTCCTGTGATGGCAAAGCTGAATTTTCAGAAGCCAGTCTTCAGTTTCACATTATTCTTCAGAAATCATTGTAATATGATGATTTGCTGCTCAAGAAACCATGATACATTTGAATAGAAAGTTTTAAAGAACAGAATTTTTACTACATTTTAAATTCTTTACTGTGACTTTTGATCAATTTAAATGTAAATCTTACTGGCCTGGTAATACTATTTTACCACTTACATTGTTTAAAGGGTGTTTTATTATTATTGTTGTTTTAAGTACTACTACTACTACTACTACTAATAATAATGAAAATAATACATATTAAAGGGTGTTACTAGGGTGTTTTGGACCAAGTAATTCTATGGGATGTTTGACTAGCAAACATGATTAAATATAAAGTGTAACTCAATCTCTCTTTCTACATCTTTCTCTCTCAATACTACAACAACAGCCATAAGTACATAACAGAGGAAGAAACATCATGGCAGTGAAGCTGAATGGAAAATCCTGCCTGCACATAATCAAACACTGCAGTGGCAGCAACAACGGTCCTGCTGTGCTGACAGGAAAAAGCCAGCCACTGATCAGGTAACATGATCAGCTGCACGATAGTCACATAAACGATCACTTGCTATAAATATTCAATCAGTCTGAGCAGGCAAGCAAGCAGAGAATCTGGTTCCTTAAACCTGGAGACTGTTCTCTTCAGTTCTCTCCTTCACTCACCTTGTACACGTGCCTCCAATTCTTGTCATCATTGAGACGCTTCCAGAGCATGCCCAAAATCTCGTTACAGGCCACCACATTGTAGGTTAGATCCGAGATGTCAGCCATCTGGGAGCTCGATGGCCCCCAGGGGTCATTAGAAGTCGCTTCTCGAACCTACACAACATATCCAACATGGAAATACTGCTTTATATACTAGTTTTAAAAGCACAATAGGCAGCATATGACTAATTAAATCTGATAAATATAAGTGACAAAAGTAATGCAGTAGTCTCACCTTGAAACTTGAACAGGGTCGACTTAAGGGAGATGATAAAAGACTGAGAATAAACTCTGTGATAAAAAGGCAAGTGGAACTCACCTTGACCTCTGCCTCAGAGAAGTTCTGAACAAGATTTTTCAGTTGTCGTCGCAGCATTGAGTGAGTCATGATGGCCGTTTTGTCCTAGACCTTTTTAAGAAAGCCATTTTTGAAAAACTTGCACATTATATTCTATGACACATATGATCCTAAAAACTGCTTCTTTTATATCGCATAACAGAATCATTGTTTGATAACTTTGATAACTAGGAAACAGAGCCTTTATAATATGGCATCCAGCACTATCGTTTCTGGTATTAATCAATTTATAATAGAAGGTATGTCAGAGCAGTCAGATAATATTTATCCAATAATAATAGGATAATTATACTATTATAGTATTTATTAATATAAATTTATTTTTTTTTTTTAAATATATTTTTCTTTTTAGTTAACTATAAAAACCCTGATCAGAACTTATGATATACATCTGCTATTATGGATATGTTATTAATGAAACACACAAGCAAACAAATTTAAAAGGATATGCAATGTCATTTTTTTTGCTCCACTTACCTGATAAATAAAGGATGTAGGAATGGTTGTTGACTGAATTGCTTTTTTTTTTTAAGATTATCCGCTTTTTTTTAAATTTTAGTTACATTTTTAGTAATTTTGCGTTATGATTTTGTCATTTGTATCTTTAATATAATATTTTATAATAAAGGATGTAGGAATGGTTGTTGACTGAATTGCTCAAATTGCTGACAGTCACTTCAGTCCATCAGCTTTTCCCTATGCGGACTTTATGGCCTATAAATCATAAACACGAGGACAAACTCTGTAACTAGCTGCTGTTTTAAAGAAAGAGTTCACCCAAAAATGAATATCTGTCAACCTTTGTATAAATATATAAATATATATGTGCAATACCACTTATATTCATTTGACACTACCCTACATCATATTCTATTCCATTTAATCTACATAGCACACCTGTACATACAATTTTGTATATTTTTGTTTATATATACAAATATGTATATTTTATTCACATATGTTTTTTTTTTTTGTATCTGTGTTATTGTTGTCTCTGTGTACTGGAAGCTTCTGTCACCAAAACAAATTCCTTGTATGTGCAAACATACTTGGCAATAAAGCTCTTTCTGATTCTGATTCTATATATTATTTATATGCTACTCTCTGGTATTTACAACAGCATTTTAAATTTGTAATAGCTATAGAAGACTTTTGTAACAGCAACATCAACAACTTTTCAAACAGCATCATCCTGCCATCAAAATAATGCTTGATTTTATGCTATTTTCAGAAGCAAATCCAGCCTGCGCTGTTAATATTTGCCAAATGCTCTGTGATCCAAATGCTGATTGATTGATTTAGCAGTAGGGCAGATAGACATATTACCAATGCTGCAGACACCAAACACCTATCAGGTTATGTGTGCTTAAAAGCATCATATGATGACAATCACTATACCAGACACGAAAATACAGCACTAGTGCGCTGTCATATACAATAAACTGCGATAATGTCGCATCATACAAGTCTGCAAGACCTGCAAAAGCTGATTTTGGTTTGGTGAATGAAGAGCCATCGCCTTAAAAACGAGGATAATAATGCATGATTATACATTGCGCCTTAGCTAAAGGTTTACATAGAACATCCCTTCTTACGTCAGCTCGAGGACAAATTTTCTGACTGATGGATGCAAAAAAAAATAAAAAATATATATATATATTATTATTTTTTAAATATACCAACCTTTTGGGAGAATGAATGGGAGAGAAGCTGAAAGGCTTTTCCAGAGTCTAGCGGAAATTTCCGCTTCCGTTTACGGCTACCTGTCAAAAAACGAACACAAACCTTTTACTGAATATTCATGAGATGGGAGTGACGGTTTGCAATGCGTGTAACACACTTATCCGCTGGATAGAGAATATTTAGGATGGGCGTGGCTTTGTGGTTTACGTTGAAACCAAGACCCACAATTGTAAACAAACCTGCCGGATTTTTTAAATTTTTTTTTGCATTTAAGCCCTTAGCAAATAAATAATAGACAATAAACAAATAATATATAAATTATGAATTTAAAGAGTTCGTCAAATCTTCTACTTGGTCTATTGAAATTCCAAGTGGACACGAACAGGCGACGAAAAGACAATCTCTGGACAAATCCGCTAATCCCAACATCATGGTTGCGAATGCACTGAGCCCGGTTTCCATAACAATGAGTCGATCCATACACCCTCAGATCTGATGACGCGTGATTCTCAAGCTCGTGCCTGAGGCATCACTGACGTCACTGACGCTCCAGTGCCTGTGGAAGCGGCTGGCCCGCAATAACAAATCGGATGAAGACAGAAATATTGCTCACATCCACTGAAATCAGTTCAAGATGGCGTCCGAGGTGGAATACGAGTCGATTCTGTGCGTGAAACCAGATGTCAATGTTTACCGCATCCCGCCGCGGGCGTCGAATCGCGGATACAGGTAAATTAAAGGATATGCGGGCCTCAGCCCATGGCAGGTGTCTGTTCTGTAAATAATGTTGGAATACCATTTTGTCTTGGTTGTATCAGCACTATACTGCAATTATAGCATTTTTATTATTATGCGCATCGTGGCGCAGAGACAGTGTATTGTCATTGGTTTATCATACAGTTCTGCTGATAGAAAGAAAAACATCATGTGATGTCAGATACTTGGTGTGTTTGTCTACGAGCTCACGACTCAACCTTAATAGGAAGTGGTCTAGAATAAGCAAATGAAAATTTTATTACACTTAGGAATTATTTCATGCCATTGAAGTGCATAGAGCATTTATCATTTGCATTATTCTGTTTATATATAATATGTTATTGTGTTTATGTGACGTGTGTTTTCAGGGTCGTATATGTGGTCCAGTTTATATAGTGTATAATTAGCCCTAAAAACTCTTGCCCGCAGAGAATGTGATAATTCACTGGCACACATTTTAGAGGAGAAATCCCAGTTGTATTCCTTCATGAGGAGCTTGAAAGCTTGTAATAGTTCTGAAAATTGCAATAATACTGCTGGATTTGCCATAAACTGTGGAAAGGTGTTAAATGCCACTGTCTTCTGGTCAGAAGACCAGAAGATGACCAGAAAATAACAAGAAGATCTGAACAGAAGACATTTAACCCCTTTCCAGACATTTTAATTAGAAAGTACAAGATCAGAAGGAAAAAAAAGAAACCTGGATCAACAGAAAGATCAATAACATGCATTTAGAAAACAGGTAGGGTGATAATTCATATTCAGTATTATTTTAGTGACAATCACTTTTTTTTACTCATTGCTGTGATGTATCCGAATGTTTGTCTACACCAGAAAATTATTTATTATTTTCGTTGTTAATCTCATCCAAAAAAATCTTTCCATTAAAAAAAAAACACATCTACAGTTGTGAAAAACACTTAATTTGATGGACTTGAAATTACATTTCTGCTGTGATAATGGCAGGGCGGCTGACTGGAAGTTAGACACTCCTGACTGGACCGGCCGTATGCGCATAACAGCAAAGGGGAAGGTGGCTTATATCAAATTGGAGGACAAAGTCTCAGGTTAGAAATCTGCATATTGATCCAAACAAAAAAAAATGACCTGAATATTTGATTGGATGACTCTCAAAGACATTTGAGCAGCAAAAGAAGCTCTTAATTGTCCCCTTTTTAAATCATTGTTCTCAGGTGAGCTGTTTGCTCAAGCGCCTGTAGAGGAATTCCCTGGCATTGCAGTGGAGACAGTCAGCGATTCCAGCCGCTATTTTGTTCTCCGAATACAGGATGACAATGGTTAGTGTATCATCTTTAAACTGACCTTATTTTGCATGCCCTGTCATAATGGAATGTCTCGCAAATAAGTTATACTTCACTTCTATATTACGGTTTAGACATGCATTATCCTTGCTGCCTGTATTTTAGGTCGGAGTGCATTCATTGGTGTTGGGTTTGGAGACAGAGGTGATTCTTTTGACTTCAATGTAGCACTGCAGGATCATTTCAAGTAAGTTTCCATCAAAAATCATGTGATTGTTTATGACTGGAAATGCTTTTGTATTTGTAGTGACATCTTGGATGCAGATGGATGTTTTTAGTTTCTTTTGGGGCGTAATAAGCAATGCTAGTATGTACACACTTTAAAAAAGGTTCCAAAAGGTTTTTTTTTTTGCAATGATGCCATAGAAGAACCATTTTTGGTTCCACAAAGAACCTTTCAGTGAACAGTTCTTAACAGAACAATGTTTTCTTAGTCTGAAGAACATTTGAAAAATCTCAAAAACATTTGTCCACTATCCACCTTTTACTGAGTAACCAATGAGCACCGCCATGATGGATTCTAACTTCCATTTGGATGCTGTCGTGTTCCGGTCTCCATAGAAATCCATGTTAAAACGGGGAAAAACGATGGACTGAATTAATTAAACTGAAACTTTTGCAGTGTAACTAAATATAAAAATGTGCACAGGGTTAAGCTGTGCTGTTGTTGGCTGCCACAGTAACAGTAATAAACGTAAGGAATTCCTGTAAAGTACTTCTTTTGTGTACCAGCAAATCTGTCCGTGTCCGATGCTGTATGCGTTGCATTCTATGTCAAACGCTGACAAGAGAAAACAAGCATGGCTTGCAGCATCTAAGTTAAAATACTGTGTGTAAAATAATAAAATAATGTGTGCTCTTATCATTTTGTGGACAAAGTCCCCCGAGTGTATGTAGGAAATGTGCCCTCAATTTGTTTTCAATGCAGCTAACCTCGGGTCGCTTCATGTCATCTACCCTCTCATTAAAGTTTGACAGGTGAATTACTGCAAAAATCAGTCACTGTGACACTGTAAATGTAAAGTGAAACCATTTTCATAGGTTTAACGTTATTTTATTAGCTCGGAAAATACGTTAATTTGACTAGAAATGTAAAGCATTGTTCCAGTATGAGTCAGTCGAAAGGTGGATAAAGAAACTTTTGTGGAATGGAAAGTTTCTATGAATGTTAAAGGTGCATCATGGAACTACCAGTGCCAATAATGAACCTTTATCTTTTGTGTACAGTTTTTGATTTTTTTTTCTTAATATTTCCTTCTCTCTTTCTGTAAGGTGGGTGAAACAGGAGAATGAGATCAAAAGTTCTCAGGCTGCAGACTCAGGACCCAAACTGGATCTAGGCTTCAAAGAGGGACAGACCATCACACTGAATATCGGGGTAAAACTAAACTAAAATGCAAAACAGCTGAAAACTACTTTTGGAATTAGATAAAAAATAGAATATACAGTGATTTTTTCATGCCCTCATATCATAAGTAAACATGAGTTTGTGTTAAATTAGAGAAATGTTTTTTTGTATTTAGCAAGGTAAAAAGAGGGACAAGCCCCGCCCGCAGAGCTCAGGAGGCTTGGGGCTCCTCCCTCCACCTCCAGGAGGAAAGATAGCCCCTCCTCCTCCATCCAATCACGACACAGTACAGCCATCAGGAGGAGCACAAACAAGTACATCATTTGACCCAATTACTGCTTAAATATAAACTAAAACATCCTCTTTTCTTTGATTTACTTTAGATTTTTGATTTTACATTTACAGAATTATATATACAGTATATATATATATATATATATATATATATATATATA
>NW_015548343.1:373213-405138 GCF_001515605.1 Sinocyclocheilus anshuiensis
TATATATATATAAAATTCTGTAAATGTAAAATATGAATTCTGACCATGTATTTTTATTAAAGGAATTGTTCACCCATTTACTCCAGTTAGTGATTTTGTAGATGAGTTAGTTTTTTCATTGGAACAGATTTTGAGAAATTCAGCATTACATGTTTTCTCGCCAATGAATCCTCTGCAGTGAATGGGTGCCATCAGAATGATAGTCCAAACAGCTGATAACACCATCACAATAATCCAAAAGTAATCCACGCAACTCCAGTCCATCAATTAATGTCTTGTAAAGTGAAAAAAATCAATCATTAAAAACTTTAACATCTAGGCTAAAATATGACTCTTCTATCCATAATATTGCTTATTGGAGACACCTTAATGATAGCTTTGTTTCTTACAAACATGCTAGTCAGTTGTTTGGACTCTCATTCTGACAGCACCCGTTCACTGCAGAGTATCCATTTGTGAGAAAGTGATGCAATGCTACATTTCTCCAAATCTGTTCCAATGAAACAAACTAATCTACATCTTGGATGGCCTGTGGGTGACATTCAGCCATTTTTCATTTTTGGATGAATTATTCCTTTAAAGGGTTAGTTCACCCAAAAATGAAAATTCTGTCATTAATTACTCACCCTCATGTCGTTCTAAACCCGTAAGACCTCCGTTCATCTTCAGAACACAAATTAAGATATTTTTGATGAATTCTGAGAGCTCTCTGACCCATAGACAGCAATGTAATTACCAGCAATGTAGCTTCGTAAAGTTACGGTTGAACCCCTGATGTCACATGGATTATTTTACTGATCTCCTTGCTACGTTTCTGGACCTTGATCATGGTAATTACATTGCTGTCTATGGGAGGGTCAGAGTGCTCTCAGAATTAATCAAAAATATCTTAATTTGTGTTCTGAAGATGAACGGAGGTCTTACGGGTTTAGAACGACATGAGGGTGAGTAATTAATGACAGAATTTTCATTTTTGGGTGAACGCTCCCTTTAATATGTTAACCCACTCTAAATGCAGTGGGTTGCACTAATGCACATAAAGACAGATACAACTAAATTTTACAGATATTATTTACAGAAAATGTATTTTAATTACGTAGTACTTTTTTTTTTCTTCTTTTTTTTTGACCTCACTTTCTTTTTCTACTTTTAGAATGTTTATTAGAACTGGACAGCAGTAACTCTAATACAGTGGTTCAGTCAAACCCCAGCTCTGACCTATGGGGTGACTTCTCTAGCTCTGCAAGGTAATATGATTAGAGACCTTGATTCTTGACCATTGAATATGTTCCTGTACTCAGATATTACTACTGATCACTAAATATTTTCATTAAACTTGTCTTAAACCACTACCTTTATAAGTGTGTAAAAGTATGTAAAAGCTAGAATCATGTATTTTTTAAAAATGTTTTTTCTTTCGTTCTTTCTTTCTTACTTTCGTTCTTTATTGCTTTCTTTCAGCACTGTTCCTCCTCCAGCATCACGCCAAGAACCCTCTTCTGGGAACTGGGTCCAGTTCTGAAAAAGTTTTATCCTCCTTCATTCCATTATTGTTCCCATTCCTCCATCAAAACTACTGCAATTAAAAGATACTGCATGATTGTATGGAAAATTAGAGGCAAGCTGTATGTAAAGCTGCTAATCATAGCAGAGCAAGGAGGCGAGAAATAGGCTAATAGGAATTATGTTAGTCTTATAAAACAAATCAACCAAATTAAATTATGAAAAAGATTGTATAAAAGAGAGGAACATCCCACGGGAGTTATATGTAAAACTTAATGGTAATGTTTTGAAGATTGTTTCAGTATCTTTACATTTGTCCACAAGGTGTTGGATGTGTCCATTTTGTTGTCATGACCTGTATATGTTTGTCTTAGGTTTGGAGGAGTGAACATATGTGTGTGTTTTGAGTGTTTAAAAAAAGGCAGAGATTTTGATTGAAAGTGTACAATTTAAGTGAGGCTTGGATATGTTGAGCTTAACATCTTGTATATCATAAGAATATATAAAACCTGTACAGTATAAATATACAAAAATACTGATTAAAGGCCACAATTTAGAAAAATTATGTCCCTCAAATAAAGGGATTATATCTAGATATTCATTACATATCCATATTGTCATTTACTTACAGATAACAGATAGTCGTTTACGTGTTAAACTAAAATAAAATATACGAAAGAACAACACACATCGCTTCAAATGTGATAATTTTAAATAATATAATCTCTGTGGAATATGATTCTCAAAAATATTAGCATTTGCCCTTGCAGTATATGAAAAATATTTATGTGTTCCAATGCTTTATGCCTAGCTTAGTTTATGGAAACAAATGCAATCATATTACTGTTATGGAGGCCCATAGCTATTGGATATCAAGCCTCTCGACTCCAAAGTACAGCAGGCATGTCTGCTGTTTTGTCACCCTTACAAAATATAAAAAGTTATTATCATGTTAAAATTTTTCAGCCAAAATACCACAGTTACTATACAGTACTACACTGTCGTGGATTAAATATTTTACTCTTTATTCTATTATGGTCTTACAGTAATAACTGATTGCTAATTTTATTGTAGGCAGACAACATGGTTACCATGACGTACAATTCTTCTATCCGTAATTGATCTTTGTAGCCATTTTTTTTCTCAAACATACAGAAATTTGCACATATTAGCATGACTCCTCAAGCATTCACATTTGACTAATTCGCTTGCCAGAGTTTGTGGAGGGATTTGGAAAGTAAATAAAATCACCACAAATACAGATGGTTAATTACGTAATATTGTGCTTATCAGTTTCTGCTGGAAAATCCAGTTTAAGATAGTAAATGTTGTGGACCATGGTAGCTGGTCTAAGATGGTCATTAGTCATGTGCTAGACCAGTGTTTCTCAACCAGAGGTCCGTGGACCCCTAGTGGTCCTTGACATAAGGCCAGGGGGTCCGTATAAAGTATACATTTTTGTATACATTTTGTATATTTTGACATGACATGTTCCCATGAAAGAAAAATCCAATATAGCTGATGATATGGCCAAATACTGGACAAGTCGGCTAACTTGAATTATACTTGACTGCATTTGGTCCTCACAAAGACACAAATGATGTGAGTCAATTTTGTTCTGGGGGTCCTTGAGGATGGTTCTGAATTGGACTGGGGTCCGGTACGCCAAAAGGTTGAGATTCACTGTGCTAGACCATCTTGGACCAGCAACAAATCAGCACCCAGTTCAAGGTTGTTTTTGGAACTTGTTGGCTGGTTCTCTAATGGCGAGGTTGGACCAGCTAGAAACCAGCTAAAAACTGGTACACAGGCCATGCAGCTGGGTCTCACATCTGTTGATCTAACTAGATAACATCTTCCTGTTAGCTGACTTTTCTGAGCTCAGCTGCTTCGATTGGTTGTGCAAGAACTACCATCACTCTAACAGCCTGTACTTCTCAGTTTGGCCACCAAACGTCTCTGTCACCCCAGTGCTGAGTATTTTCATAATACATGCACACCTGCTCCTTGTCGGTCGTGAGTAATAACCTGTTAATACCTTTTGTAGTTCCCTTAATTTGTGTGATCTAGCTAGTTTGTTCACAACATCATTCTGTTTGGCTTAGATTTTAATTCTTACAAATGTTTGTCTGCACCTTTGACTCTTTCACTGGGTTATATGGATTTAACTGGTTAACATAATGAATTGGATTGCTTTTGAACTTTGAACTGGGAAATCTATTAATGGGTTTTGAGATTTTGAACCGTGCGATTGGATCCTGCTTCAGTTGTTGATTGTCATAAATATACAATTCATGAGTGCACCAAGACCTAAGACACTTAGTTAGTTGATACCTCGTTTTTCTCAACTGTTGTATACACTTTCACCAGATTATGATGGTTGTACTCAATTTCTTTTTGAAATGAGTGAGTATGGATTATCATAAATTGGTGTAATTAATAAAAAGAAATAAATTAACTAAAAACAATAGAAACATTATAATACACCAGTCTGACGATTAGTTGGTTGGAGGATATCTTTGTCCAATACTAATGAATAATGACTAACAATTTGGTCTGTTTTTCATATAAAAGTATCATATGGCTTTAGAACACTTGAAATACATTGCATGATTATGGAAAAGAGTGGCCTGTACATTATTCATCATTTCACATTACTTTGGAACAACATGAGAGTGAGTAATGATGATAGAATTTTCATTAGGGAAGCTATTTCTTTTTATGTTTAATTACTGCATGTGAAGTGAGATTTTGAATCAATGAGATTTTAAAATGGTCAGGGCTTCAGTGCAATGGTGCTGAAATAGAAACCAAGCAATGAACAAAATGTCCTTTCTCTCATTGTGGTAGTAGCAGGTTAGGATACAGTGTTAAGATTTGTTTTGAAACATTGCGAGGAAATGTTCTTGGCTAATGTTTGGGGACCAGCTGTTCACTCGACGATGCAAGTTTAAATCGGTCCTCATTCAAAAGTCTGAATGTGTGAGTGACTTCTGAACATGTGTGTTATTCGGCACCACCCTGTCAACATGTCTCACTGATAGATTGTGGACTTGATCTTTCTCTCTTACACACATTTGATCTGCCAGTTCTGCT
This sequence comes from Sinocyclocheilus anshuiensis, assembly GCF_001515605.1. Taxonomy (NCBI): domain Eukaryota; kingdom Metazoa; phylum Chordata; class Actinopteri; order Cypriniformes; family Cyprinidae; genus Sinocyclocheilus; species Sinocyclocheilus anshuiensis. The sequence continues at coordinate 377,813 of NW_015548343.1, forward strand.
AAAGTGAATAAAATGTGCTTTAGAATTAAAGGTGCAATCATTAAACTATCCAATCGGACACACTGTAAATTTTATCTTGTTTAAGCTACAATAATTAAAAGAGCTTGGCTAAATTCAGAATAGCATACTATTTTTCCATACAATATCTTTTTATGGCAGAAACAGTGAGAGAAGTATGCTATTCTGAATTCTTCCCTTTTCTCATTTCACATACTGCTTTTCGCATACTGCGTATAGTAGGAAAGTAAGCATGTATGGGCGCTGGGAATGTGGTGTGCAATTTAAATAAACGCAATCATTATTAATTTCATGATTAAGACTAAATACGCAGCAAATTGATTTTCAGATAATTTCTAATAAGGCACTGAAAATTAACCATTGCATAGTTTATTATAAAGTACTGCAATAATCATGTAATCACATTTAAATAATCATGTTTTCAAAGTGTATTTCTTCCAATTCCATAGAATTGCCATACATCTATTAAATCTAATCAATTAACAAGTATGAACATGGTTTAAATATGGCTAGCTGTGAAACATGCACGATTTAATTAATGTATGAGATATAAAATATTGAATTGATATTGAAATTAAAATGAAATTAAATGATGGTTATTATGTGTTTAATACATATTTGGTTTATGAGTACTATTACACCAATGCCATTCTTGGTTAATTTATGAAAATATGCATCACATTAAATTTACTAGTTTGTTAAAATGGAATGAAAATTGTTCCATTCCAATGAATGGAAATTTTATATGCAATTAAAATACATAGGCTAATCTGAAATATTTGCTTAAATATTTCCTCAAAAGTTAAAGTTGTCTCATGGAATTTCATAGCACCTTCCACAACATGAAGCTTGCAGCAGCTTCTGGAGGTTTATTTTGTGAACATATTCTCTAAGGAAGAAACTTTACAAATAAAAAGTTGGTACTTCTGGCATTCCAGTGCTATAAATTCATCAAATTTCTAGACAGATATTTATCTCACGCACGTTTACTTACAAATTAACATATGCAAGATGACAGCATACTTTAACGCTAACATAATTGCACATAAATGTGTTTTAATGTAGTATATCAAATGAAAGGTCATACAGACAGCAGCTGGAATAGTTAGGGCTGTCAAATGATCTTCGTGGATCTTCTCCCTTCAAGTAATGAGCTATTTCAGCTGTTAATCTCTTAACAAGGTGCCTAAATAACTTCAGACTGAAAGGGCAAAATCTGGCACTATAGTGACTTTTGATGTCAGTGTAGATTGTATTCATTCAGTTTCTGGAGCAAATGTTTGCAGTTTTAAATGTTTTCATTTTTTTTGTTTTTGTTTTGGAAAGTCAGGTGGTCTTCATTTATATACTGTGTATTATTTTGTCTAATTTGATAGTCTAGTTGTAAAAAAAAATTATAATCTACTTGCCTTTATACAAAATTATTTTAATTCTATGTATTTTGCAAATACGGTTGTCATATTTACTCCATAATTTACAATGTTATGTTTTCATGGATCAGTTGAAGGAGTCTGAACATAAGCCAAAGACCTATCCGTTACATGTAACTTCACACTTTGTGTGTGTGTGTGTATGTGTGTACAGTGTTGATAAATGAAGGGACATGTTTAAATGCAGAAGTGTGAGACACTTAAAGATCGGTGAAGGCTGTGTGTGTTTGCCCATGCGTGTGTATGTGATTTCAAGTGTGCGTCTGACAGAGGTGATGATGGCTGAAAGAGTTTTATTAATGTGGTGTGGGTTATTTTTAAATCTAGGACACATAGCGTCTGAGTGTTTGTGTGTCTTCTGCTGAAACTTGAGAGGTGTGCTTCTTCTTACTCTTGCGCTCACAAGTGCTCCACGTGAAGATGGCATTTCATGAGCATACTGTAGGTTGTTAAAAGCATAAATATGATTTTAAGACAGGAGTGAACATTCCAATCTTTATGACATTAAGCAAATATACAAGATATATATATAAACGTAGTTACAGTTCAAAATGTTGCTGAAAATAGATGTTTAATAATTCATTTTTGTATGGTAGACAGAGCAAATTGTTAAATTTTGAATCCTTTATTTTGATTAATTTGACATTAACATTTCTATAATTTCTACCACAAGTTCCCTGCAGTTCCACCATAAACCCCTATGGGATCCTACTTCATTATGCTTGTGGGGAGGTCCAGGATAAAATATTTTAACATTTATTATAAATCTGCCCTCATAATCCTTAGTCAAAAACATTAACTTCCTCTCACGACAACATCTTTTCTCTGATGCGTGCACCAGCACTAAGGCAGTAATCCATTCCTTCCAGCAACGTGCCACTCACATGAGATTGCAGCAAAGAACGATCCAACCAATTCCCGATGGACAAGATCAAGTCCTGCCTTACTTTTTTTTTCTTTATTTTTTTCCTTTCCGAGAAGTCCAGTTGGACTTTGGAAAGTGGAGATGGCAGCAATATTTATCTAGACTTATAAACACAGATGTTATTAAGATGCCTGCAGATCTTTAGCTGTCACTCTTAATATTTTTGGTAAGGATTCCATGGTAAAGCATTGATCTTTGTAGGATCCACATTGTTTTGGAGTGTAGTAATGTTGCTGGACTGTGGATGGAGGCCCAAGTTTGTAGAAACACTTTTTGTACCCCTTTTCAGTTCTATAACCCTTAACGACTCTTCTGATTTAGGGCCAGATCAAAACCTTTAGGGCCAGATTTACTAAAAGCTTGCACCAGTGCAAACCCTCTTTTGGTAGGAGTTTCCCATTTAGGCACAACATTTATGAGAGGAGAGTATTTAAATTAATCACGCAACACGATTTACTAAGGTTGGCGCTAGTCAATTTACTGGTATGTGTGCCATAATTTAATGCCCAAAAAAGCATGTCTTAAACCCGACGCTAATTTGTGATGCTCTTGGTAGATTGCATTGGTCATTATGCAAATGATCTGGCTGCATCTGTGTTCTTTAAAATGCACATTGTCAGTAGATTAACCACAGAACTTTCCACTCCCATCTGCACTTGTATGGGATTGCGCTCTCATGCTAACTTACCCTGTTTGGTAAATCTGGCTCTTAGTGTTTACAGCTAAGATATAATGTGGTCAGTTGGGAAAACAAACTCAACTAATAATGCTTCTATGTAGCATATTAAACAGCAGGCTTTTGATTAAAACTGCCTGTTAGCATCAGAACTACTTCTAAAAAGTGATAACCATTGTTCCCAAATGGAGTGAATGACCAGATGACGACAACCTACTGATCTCGGTCCTGTCCTTCCTTTGATGAATCACCCACTGACATCCTTGTCCAATAGCCAGGCTCCTCCCAGATACCTTTCCACCTCATCTGGCCTGCCACGAAGACTGGACTGTGGGTGGAGCAAGGACCTAAGAAGACGAGCCGCAATAGGGCTGAACGCAGCAAACTGCGGTGCCACCTGGTTGAAGTTTTCAGGCTGATCTGACCCCCCTCGTGACTCTTGTGATGCTGAACCTTCCCATTTGGTCCATTGTAGATATCTTTTATATGCTGGGTTGTCTGAAAAGGTCTCAGACCATGGAAGGCTCCCCATGAGCATGGCGTAGATTAGAATGCCTAACGCCCAGCTGTCTATACTGGGAACCACAGACACCAACATTCTTTGAGTCTTTCCAGAGTCCCCTTTTTGCTTGTTCCCATTGTTGTCCACCCCCAAGTGGCCCAAATGATTCTCCTCATTTTTTCTTGCCATCTCAGCCTCAGGCGTGCAGTAAGGGGAGCAGTACCACACACATGGTACCCTGGTGCCTGCAGCCTTCACCATGCCAAAGTCACCAAGCTTGACCCAACGACACTCACGGTCACATAGGAAGATGTTCTCCGGTTTGACATCACGATGGACAAAGCCAAGAGAATGGAGGTGAGAGAGGGCACCGCTGATCTGGGAAGCCACTCCCTGGGCACGGCTCTCTTCCAGACCAACCTGCAATGAAGAAACCAGTTTACCACTTTGGCCAAGGGTGGACACCCCTGATTTAAGCACTAATCAATTTACCGAGCTTGCATCAACCTTTCATTGCAAACCAACTGTTGTAACTGTTATTTACAAAAAAAAAAGTTCTGTTCGTTCATTGCTCACTCTATCCAAATCAGTGGTTCCCAACCCTGGTACCCAACATTACGCATTTTTGGATGTCTCCATAATCGAACACAACAATTTCAGGTCTTGGAGTCTCTACTAATGATCTGATGAGTTGAATCAGGTGTATTTGAATAAGGAGACATCCAAAATGTGTAAAATTGGGGGCACATGTTCAGAAACCACTGATTCAAACCTGGGTGTGTAATCCTGCTCCTGGAGGGCCACTATCCTGCAGAGTTTAGCTTCAGTCCCAATTAAACACCTGATCCAACTTATCTAGGTCTTCAGCATTACTAGAAACATCCAGGCAAGTGTATTGGGATAGGCTGGAGCTAAACTCTGCAGGACATCGGTCCTCCAGGAGCAGTCATCATTAAGATGCATGAAACTGATGTTAAACTTTTACCAACCTCAGGAACGATGACATCATAGAGGTCGCCATAGAGGCAAGGTTGCTGGGCGAACACATAGTGAGTAGGAGTGGAGAATGCGATGCCTAAAGCAGAGGTAAGTGAGGGGTGGGTGCAGAAGGCCAAAGACAGGTTATATTCCCTCAGAAATGACAGTAGAGATGTGTCGTCTCGCAGAAAGAATTTAAGGGCCATTGGGGTTCCTAGATTCCATGCAAATTTGTAGGAATAATGGAGATATTGTCAAAGGAAAAGGAAGAAGGAAGCAGTATACAGTAATCTAGCAGAGTTCCCAGAAATGTGATGTAGCATGGATAAGATCAGATGAGAGAAAGATAAAGCAACATAACTTACCTCTCTTCTTGTGCACTGCTAACTTGACTTTTCCGTATGAACCCTCCCCAAGAAGTTTAATAACTTGGAAGTGATCTAAAGGCTCCAGTGTTTCTAGAGACTGAGCCGTTAAGTGACACAGCTCATCCAGAAGTCTTGTGGCAGTCTGTAAGAAGCAAAACTAGTCAGGGTTGCAGATAGATGTGCCAAACATTCAACACCTAATGTAATTTGAGGGAGAATTTGCATTCCTCGTTTTCCACTTTGTTTCAAAGACACTAAATTAGAGCATCACTATTTACTAATTAGCATGCAAAAAGTCTTGTTTAATACCCATGGCATAGTTCCCATACAGTTTTGTTGTTGTTTTCTACCTTTTTGCGGCATGTCAACAAGGTTTCACTAGCTGTCAAATACCACAAAATGCCATGTTGAAAGTAAACGGGATCTGGCTGGATCAGAGATATACTGCTGGGATCTGTCACTGCATATTATTATAAGGTCACTACAGCGAAAGGGTGATTTGGGGCTCAGTTCTGAGGATTGTCTATTCTGTCAACACATCTTAACTGTCCCCAGACAGCTGTGCTATTCAGCTGAACTTCATAGGATTAGGTGTTCTGTTCAGTAATAGTATTCGTAACTGATCAACATTTATTCATGTAGCATGATCGAATGTAATGATTTGTATTTGAACTGGATGCTGTTTCAGTGTTTTTAGGTTTTTAGTCTGTGTATGTTTTGATGTCCCAAAAGCAGAAATATTACACTCTTTAGTAAAGCAACAGTTCAGGATGATGGGGGACAGTGTTGCATAAGAGGGATAAGGTGCACCTGTTGGGCATCAGTTGTGTGAGGACAGACAGTTCACCAGAAGTTGTGTTTGGTTAACCCCTTGTCAAGAACAGCGGAATGGGCAGCACATCTAAGTTCTTCAGGATTAGTTGTGAATGTTGTAAATCGCTGAATTACATAGCATGTTCTAAAAACACTTTCAGGTATGTGCTATGTAACTCTTCTATAACTTTTAAGCACTTCTATACACATCTATATACATCCCTTGGTGAGAGTAAGAGACTTCTTTCTGAAACATTGGATAATCTTACTGAACTTGTGAATGGCAGTGTACATATGGAATGGAGCACAGCGCATATTCCATGAACAAGTGTCTTATTTGAAATTACATTACATGCTATATGAAAATCTTTTAAAATCTGTGCACAATCCATATAGAAGAGACATTTTTAAAGAAATGAAAAGACTTACTGTCATGTTTGCTGTTTGAAGGCTGAAAGGGAATTTAGAGGTGCAGTTCCCTGTTGATCAGTCTGTCCATAAACTCTAGTCACTGAAAGCTGCAGGTTATACAGGCAACAGCAGGTCAACCAGTCATGAATCAACTTACAGGTTACAGTTTCTTTTGCTTCTGAGTACATATCCTGATTGCTATACTGCATTTGTCCTCAGCTTTATACAGTTCAATAGTCTCTCTGTACTATCTCTCTCTCTCTCTCTCTCTCTCTCTCTTCCATCTTTCTCTCTCCCATAATCCCCTTCTCCTTCGCTTTCCGCCCCCTCCTTTTTGTATCACTTCATTCCCCGTCTTCGTTCTCTTCTCATCCCATTTCACTTCCTAAACTACATCTCTCACTCTCTCTCTCTCTCTCTCTCTCTCTGTCTATCCAAATTCTCCAGTATGCTCACTCACATGCGCTCTCGCTGCCATTACCCCTCCTTTTGAATGTTATGGTGTTCATTGCTGACAGTTCTGTAGAGCTTGTATAACAGACAATTTGTCACTATACTATACTGTCACTATACCCCCCCCACCCTTTCAGTTCTTCTCTCTGATGTACTTAATGCTCTCACATTTTGTACCTTCTATCTTTTTTTGTGATTTAGTGTGATTAATCAAAACCTCCTCATTTACAGCAAATACTAGATTATCTGATTTAATTGCAGTTGATTTGATTGATCAGCATTTCATGGAAATCAATTAATAGCCCTTTATCTGTTTTTCTGTATCATGGATCTGACGAATGTGTTATGATGCTGGCCAGCATGTTCGATTTCTCTCTCAGGGAGCATGACAAATCCAACAGCTGTGAGAGAGTGGTACACAAAACGCTTATATTGCAGATCTCTCTTTCTGCAGGATGTGCCAAGTCCTGACTTTTCAGCTTTTTAAACTCTCTCACACACAGTCATATGACATATCCTTTATCCATATCCCATTCCCTATTCTGCAGCGTTTGGTATTAGTCATCATGACAAAGATTTTGACATTCATGGTTGATTACACTAATACTGGCAATTTTTAACTGTCTGGATCTATAAGCGCAACTATCTGTGAAAATGCTCAGCCAGACGGGGCAGGAAAATGAAACCTACAAATAAGACACAAGTTTATTTAAGGAACAAATATTAAAATCCAAATATAACTGATTATATACAGAACATCAGAAATGATGTGATGATGGTTGGATTATTGTTTTATTAAAGGTTCAGTTGTTGCTGACGCAGTTCAAGAAGTAAACAAAAAAAGAAGCTGTGAGCGTTTGATGTAAAATCATTTTATTGAAAGAAAAATGACAAAAACAATTAAATAATAAAAAAAATAAATAAAAAAATAAATATATAGATATGTATAAAAAGAAAGTATGAAAAATAAACACAACATCCAGGACACAACTGAAGCATCTACATCCTTCTCAATGGGCTTGCAAAGCTTAATCAGAGGGAATTTAGGTGTTTGTTCCCTTCACCTGAATGATTTTACCAAATAATTCTCTGATATTAACACCACTGTAAGCGCTGTATGCATTTGCAAATCTGTTTTCCTGTCTACATGTAGTCTGATGAATCCATCATGAACAATGTCAAAGTTTTTTTCAAGTAATGTAAGGCCTCTTTTTCTTGTTTTCAGTGCATTTCTGCAATATGGTGGCACCTTTAATTTAGAATAAACACATAATCACAGGGAATAAATACAATCTGAAGGCAGTGAGTGCATTTCAAGCTACTGCATTTTGCAATGTTCACAAAAACCCATGGTGCAGCAGCAATAGCATCCATTAGCCCTAATGAAACTATGGACTTTGTTTTGTGTTGAATGCCCAATTTCATCTTCCATTTATTCTACTTTTGCCAAATAGGCCGTGGATCAACATCATTCACTGTTAAAAATTCCTGTTAAACAAACATAGGCTTAACCCTATAACCATTAAAGCAACTGTATGTAGTTTTGCGTATTTTTGTGATCATGGAGCAACCTACAGTTAAATGAGTGGACTTCACTGTGGTAAATACAGTGGACAGGTGTACCACAGCCACTCGAAGGCAAGTCTGCAACCTTTAGCCAAAAAAGCGTAACGGCTAATGCTAACGCTGCTGCATTGGCAGTATGCAGGGAAGGAGACCAGAGGCCATTATATGATTGGCTGAGGTGCCTCATGTGATCCAAGTTAGCCGTCACGATTTTTCCAATGGAAAGTACTACAGACCCTCACATCTCCCAATATTAAGCCAATCTCTGGTATTTCGCACCCACTCACCATTACATACATGCAGAACAGAGGTTTGTGGGGAACGTGAAAAGGAAACGGAAGCCATTCGCCTTATTAGAAGTAAGTGTACCGTCAGAATTATTCTGAAACTGATATTTCAAGGTAAAAAAAGAAAACTGCATACAGTTGCTTTAGCCACTGTGCTGTTGAAGTGGCAACCGTACCTAAAGTCTAACCTTAACCTTCAAATTAGAATGGAAGATAGTTATGTTGTTCAACAAGAATGTTGATTCAGGACTTACTGGTGAAATTACTAACTTAAAAAAAAAAAACAGATAAATAAATAAAAGAGTGCCCGTCCTGAACTGCATTTAATTATACAGTATATCACATTAATAACCACAGTAAAAGGTTTCTAAGCGACACCTAATGGTCATTATTAGCAACTGCCTGCAGCTGATTTTTTGCATACAAACTCCCTTATTGAAATGGCACACTTAATATTTGTATAAAGTGCTATTTTTCTCATTCACTCGATGTATAAAAATCCTTCATTGTAAACAAAGAGCTGTTCAATAAATATTAAATACATAAATTATTAATAAAATAAAAACAACAACATACATAGGAAACGTTAATTGGAGAACACTGTCAAAATGGAGAATGACTTACAAAGGCTGGAAGGTTCATTCCATCCTATCAAACATTAAGGCAAGTCAGGCATCATGGAGATAAGCTGAGGGCTACTGGTGTTAATCTAAATATATTGTACAAAATTGTGAAAAAAAAAAAACTTTTTGCATTTACCCAAAATATATTTTATATATTTTTTTATAGAAATGTACTTTCATGCCACTTGAAGTACATTTTATGTTTTGGCATTTGAATGTTTAAATTAAATACTTTTTTTTTTTTTCAGAAAAAAGTAATATTATACATAGGAAACGTTAATTGGAGAACACTGTCAAAATGGAGAATGACTTACAAAGGCTGGAAGGTTCATTCCATCCTATCAAACATTAAGGCAAGTCAGGCATCATGGAGATAAGCTGAGGGCTACTGGTGTCATATGATGTTGTTGATCACTGTTGTCTGTGTTTCAGGACTCCCAATGCTCTAATGTACCAGTTGCAAAAGAAATACAGTTTGTCAAGGATCTCCACATTGGCCTGGTACAAGTTCCAAGCTGTGTTCAAAGGCGACAGGGAAGGGTAGACCAGTTCAGATGGTGTCGTCCCAATCTGTAAGAAGGTTTAGAAGATTTCTGTTTAACAAATTCTTACTTTTTTCACTTTTATTTCATTTTTGTTGTCTGTCAACCATCATGGTTTTTAAAATAATCTATTTATTCCATGCTTTTCCATCTGTTGTCACCCTGAATCTTCCAACGCATTTGGAGTTAATAATAACATTTCGACATTTGGAGTTCATAAATGTCAATATATATATATATATGTGTATATATATGTGTGTGTGAAGAGTTTATTTGCAAAAACAGATAACTCAGTTTTGTTAATTTTCAAAAATCATGTTTTTTTTATTATTTTCTCATGTTTTTATTGTGTGTTATTTTGTTAGTTAGCTGTATTTTTTTTGTTATTTTTTAACCTAATCAAAATAACCCATAAAAATAACTGTTTTCTTTATGCTTAATTTATTCCTGTGATGGCAGCCATTACTTCAGTCTTCAGTGTCACATGATTTTGACAAATCCATTACATCCATTTTGACAGCTTTTAAGATATTTAAATATTGTTTGATTTCCTACTGTAGGTGTGTTGAATGGTTCTTACCTGTATGAGCACCATGTGGCTGATGACTTGGATGCGATGAGCAAGTTTCTTTGTCTTATAATAATCACTCCCCATTTCTTCCTGTTTTTGCTGGATCCAGTCAAGATGGAACTTGAAGGATTTAAGACCAGAGTACAGCTGTCCTAATGTACTGCTCACCTGTGGGTCAAAAGGAGCCAGATGTTACACACAATCCACATTCACGTCTATCTATCTATCTATCTATCTATCTATCTATCTATCTATCTATCTAAGCAAACTTATGGCACTTGTATGAATTTCTTTGCATTTTTGTTCCAGTCTGGCCTTTTGGTTGGGAGAAGTTATGATTGCTTGGGATATCAGTCTGGTCTTAATTTTGGATGTTATTCATACAAATGTTCTATCAAAAAGAAAGTCTAGATGCTTGAAACAGACATGCAAAAAAAAAAACAGGCAGAGATGTGGATGTTCTACCTCGAGTGATTTCAGGTCTTCTGTTTTGTAGTTCAGCGAGGGCAGGGATGTGAGTGATTGTTCAAAGTCTTTCATCTCATTCTGAAAAATGTCAAGGATTTTTTTAGACAAACAATAAGCTTATTGAGCAAAATGTAAATATGTGTTATTCTGAAATTTATCCTAAAATGAATTAGAAAAGCATTTCCGTAAAGAACTGGTATTTACCCCATGCCTTTCTTGTGATACTAATTTCAGCAGCGTACGCATATCTTGATACAGCATCTGCAGACCCTTTTTTCCTTGTGGTATATTATTGGGACGGGCTGTGATGAAGGTGAAGAGCTCAACGCAAGTCATCACGACAATGAAGGGAAAGGTGGAGTCAGGTGACACTGTCAGCATAAAAAAACAGGATTTCTTATTAATGTCATTGGAACAGCTGCTCTGAGTCACAAGTGTTTCAGTGTGTGTCCCGAACAGCTGTTTTACTCCATAAAAACTTGTATCTAAGCAGAGGGATTTGCATAGAGAGCTCTTCCTCTTGGTTTGTAATGGTTACACCGGATGGGATGGTTTAGAGAAGGATTTCATCCCACAGGAGTTTCCAAGGCATGTATGACATGCATTTGTAACAGTTGTTTGTGATCAATTTCACACTGAATGCACAAAATTAAGAGAGGTGCTGTTTGGATGAACGGATGTGAGTCAGCATTTTTTCCAGATATAATGTTTGTTGTATATGGTGACATGCCTAAATTTAGATGCACCCTTGTTTAGCCTGAGCTCATGAGACAGGATCATAAAATCTCACCAAACCGGCAAAACTGGTGGAAATGAATGACAAAATTCAAGAATTTCCAGTTCTGAGTTCTTTCAGGAAATCTGTATCCCTGAACTCACATATTACTGAATGAGACATGCATCATCTTCTTTTGACTAAGACCAAATTAAGTATATTTTTCAATTAAATATCCTAAAATTTTCAGTGTCAACCTGTTTTTCCAAAATTACTCTCTGATTAAAACCCATAGCAAGAATATATACGCATTTACACAGTTTTTTGAGGAGCATTGAATACATTTCATGACAATTACAGAGAAAATTAATAATGCAGTTCTTTCTTTTACCCACTAATAATTGGCCCGTTTGATGTTTGCGGCAGTCTTTAGCCACAGCAAACTCAAATGAGCCATGACTGAAGTCTGTGTGAAGGTGTAGGCCTTCAAATACATGCAGCAGATACATAGCCGCGGGAACGTATTTTGAGCTGGGGGGGCCTGAGAAATAAAACGGAGGGGGGGGGGCACGTGACGAGAGGGATGCGGGAAGATGGGGGATCCAAAGCGCAATTCGTTCCCTCGTTGCCCCCAGCTCGGCTGGCCCCCAAACTGCCCGGGCCCATATGCACCTGCATACCCTGCATAGACGCTACACCACTGATCTTATTTGTTCTTATCTGTTCATAAAAGTTTTATGTTTAATATAAGCGACTTTGTCATTGTAGCATTGTTGATGTTGTGTGTGTGTTTTTCATTAAGAGTAATATTGAATCAACCTTAAGAATTAATTTTGTTTCAAGAATAGGAAAGACCTAACGTTAAAGATCAAAATAAGCGCTACAGATGTGAGAATGCGAGATTTGTTGCTGCTGAGGTAGACGCTCTCGCTCTTTCTCTGCTGTCTGTAGAAATTGTTGTTAATTCTTAATTTGGATACGGCAGAGACATGTTACAGGTTATAATATAATCCAAAAATCATGGCAACAAATGATTTTTTAAGTCAGTTTAATACGTTTAATCAGTTGAAACGACTTTCACAGTCGATTTGATTCAACTTAACTCATATTTAACCGTTGCTTCTTGTCATTGTAGGCTTAGGCTACTTTTTTTTAATGAATTTTAATGAATATACTAATTAATAAAATTTATATTATTTATTTTGTATTACATATTGTTCATTCATTTATTTGTAACACCGCACCCCCAGCACCCCCATTTTTTCGTGGGCTACACTCCAGGGGGTGCTGCAGCACCCTCAGCACCACTTCCCGCGGTAATGAGCAGATATGTGATAACTGTGAGATTTAACAGTTTGATAAGCATTAAAAGGAAATGAATGGCTATTTACGCAATTAGCATCCTTTGAAACCTTTTTATATGGAGAAATTGTTCATGTCAACGATAACCATTGTGTGTAACCCCTACAGATTTGATGGCACGGTGATCCCCATCAGTACCGTTGTAGGCATGCAAAGATCACATTGACTCAATTAACCTTGCAACCAGCTGTTGACTCACTTGCAGACATCCTCTGTCTGAACTTGTGGAAAATGATTTTTAGACCGATAGCATCTTTTTGCTTTGTCAACACAATTTTAAAAAAGCATTAGCTTTATGGTTTTGAAGTGTTCAGTAAATGAGCTCATTGCTGATGCACCAAGTCAATATGTGTGCATATTTTAAAATTGGAAGTTATCAAGCAGAAGCAATGTAAGAATGTTTAAAGACTGAAGTTACAACTCTGATCCTGCAGCAGCTTTACAAAACCATGAAATCTTGACCTTGAATCAGTATTATTTTAATATTATCTATATAATATTTTAGTATATATTTGAATATATACCTGAATTAGCTTTTTTCAGGTTTTCACTTTAATTTTAGTTTTGATTTCCATTTCAGTTTTAGTAATTGTAAGTTAAATTATTATTTTTTTAAATTTTAGTTTCTGAGGCAACATTTCTAATTTTCTATTCAATCTAATTTTATTTTATTTCATCTGTATTTCAATTACCCAAAACAAATTTGTATAGTTTTAGTCAACAATAATAAACCTGTCTTGAATTGTATTATATTACATTATATTTAATAAAATTACAGAAATGACCACTTTAAATGAGTCTTAGTAGGTTAAACATCTTCATCCCTTGACCCTTGACCTAAATGTGACCTGTTATCAAGAATGCAGCACATAATCACGATTTGGAGAACCAAAGTAACTAATAATTTAAGCATTGAAAAACCCATATTGGTGATCTGAATGTTAAGTGTCAGTTACAACCTTGACTATCATAATGATAATAAATAAAAATAACTTAAAGCATTTCCTTAAAAGAGTTAATATGCTTTACATTTTTTTTTTTATATTTAATTTGTCATATAAATGACACAATACCCATCACTAACATCAACTGAATTAGATTGAGGTTGACAAGCCAAATGCTTTACTAGCTTGAGTGGTTATTTTGGTACCTATTCTGAAAAGACTTTTCAAACAAAATTCATTGATAGCAAAAACACCCACACTACAGACCCACCCTCTACAATTGCATGTTTGCCCTCACTAAAACACATTCCCATCCCTGTGCTGTAAAGTTGATGTAAAGAATGATAAAAGTAGCCTACTTACATTTCATGGTAATCCCAAAAACACAAGTAGTAAACACAGTGTACAAACTTGTGTTATCACTCTACTAACATTTGGACTAGTGAAAGGGTTCTCCTTTATAGTATGGGCCATGACACACAACTCTGAGTCACTCACATTCAGGAAAAAAAAAGTAGACCTACACACCCCCTCTCACTAAACATATCTTTTTTTCTGAAGAACTCAACAATTGTTGCTAATTCCACCAACTTGATGCCTCCAGACCCTTATGTTCCTAATTTTGGATTTCTATTTTAGGGTAGTCTTTGCGCCACGTAAACAACCTTATGTTAAGCATCTCTGGTAATGCATGTAAAAGACTCTATATCCATGAGATGATATTTTTCTTGTTATTTATCTCCTAATCTGATACTTACTACTTTGTTCCACGATTAGGCCGGTTATCTTTCATATGCATGCAATATACATACAAGACAACAGTCGTATCTGATTACAGTTTGCCATAGGGAAATGCCACAGAGATGATGGGCTGAGATGAGACGCTTTTTTTTTTTTTTTTAGATAAATTAGGTGCAATTCATGACAGAACACAGACATAATATATTCACACACTAATCTAGAATATCTGAAGCCCCATACCCACGTCTACCCACTGAGCATTCGCTCAGTAGATTCGTTCACTTGGCGTCCTCTGACACATCGCGCTGTTATTTCCACTCAGACGTCCAGCATGCACAAGTGTCCTCATGCCTGAATGCACAGATGTGCATTCCTTCCCCATCCCTCTTTCATTTTCTTTATCACCCACTCATTCTTATGTCTTCCTTTTTTGTTTGGCTTGTGACTGCAATTAAGGCAAAGAGAGACTTGTTTGATAAGAGAAATGACTGTTAACACTGTGTGGGGTCATATCCTGTACCTCTTCAGGAAGTGGTGAGAGTAGCCTAGAATCTTGTGGTCTAGTATACTTAGAATGCAGTGATAGATTATGCGTACACTAGGGCTTTTCACACTTGAAATAGTTATCCCTGCTGGGTCATTCTAAACCCCAGGTAAACAGTTATCTTGCTTCATGTTTCATACTTGTCATAGTTAACAATTAATATTGAATATTCATAAACTGAGGTTTAGCGTTTTATTTGCATATTTGCGGTGTGTCACGGATAGGACGAACGCAGCACGCCTGTTTACATAATGGCTCTAGCATTGCTCATTTTCGTGTCACATAGCTACCTGCACACAAGTTTTTTTTTTTCCTGAATGGGCTTTTCGGGTTAAAAAGGGTAACATTTCAGCTGTCTCTTCACTCCAAATGACGCGTTTTCCGCCACCATTCGACATTTTCCCCTCAAACGCCCAAACAATTAGGCTATACAACTATTTATACAACGCGCGGTGTTTCCATGACCGTCCGAACATGTGAGTACGAGACTCGCTCTCGAGTGACTGTTGCTAAACATATAGTCGTTACATTCTAACATTTTATACATTATTGGACATTTTCCCATGCACTATAAATGAGTCATGGCTGACTGTGTATAGATCATTTCTACAATACTGTCATTTACTAAAAACATTTGCTCTTTTGCTGTGATGCATCCACACGGTCAATGTCACACAACATAAAAATAAATAAAATAAAATAAAAATAAATAAAAAATACAGAAGGCAGTGGAAATAATAATATTTACTAATAGAGTGAAACGCTCTTCAACTCGGGGTTAACATAAGGGTTTAGAACGATGATAACTCGTGGTTTAGCGCAGTGTGAAAGCCCTACTGTACAAGTATAAATATATATTATTAGTATTTTCACTGCCCTCTGTATTTTTTTAATCTATTTATATATTTATTTTTAATGTTGTGTGACGTCATTGTAGAACTGATCTATACACTGTAAAAAAAATCCGTAAAATTTACGGTAAAAAACCGGCAGCTGTGGTTGCCGGAATTTTACCATAAAAAATACGGTAGCAACGTTTTAGGTTTTACTGTTTTAACTTAAATTTACAGTTAAATACCGTAATTTCATTAACTGATATAATGTTAATATACCAACCTATTGAAGTACTGAAATCTGTTTTGTACCTTTGTAATACACTGATAACCACCAAATGCAGATGGTGATGAGAAAGTCACATGATGAACCAAAGCCCATCACAAGCAGCTTTTAAATAATAACATGTACAGGTGCATCTCAATAAATTAGAATGTCGTGGAAAAGTTCATTTATTTCAGTAATTCAACTCAAATTGTGAAACTTGTGTATTAAGTTATTCACTGTAAATTATACAGTCTTTTTCACTTCCAAAAATGGTCTACTACCGTAAAATTAATGTCCAATACATGTAACGTACAATACAGTTTTTCACCGTATATAGTAGGGGAATTTACCGTTAACCATTTAACAGGTTTTTACTGTAGCATTTTTACTAGGTGTAACACAACCCTAATATACCAAATTGATAAGAAAAAACTAAGAAGAAACATAGTTATTTCAACAAAAAAAACATCAAATTTGAAATGTAACGCAGGGAATTCTGGGAATGTCAATTTACGGTTATTCACTGTAAATTATACAGTCTTTTTCACTTCCAAAAATGGTCTACTACCGTAAAATTAATGTCCAATACATGTAACGTACAATACAGTTTTTCACCGTATATAGTAGGGGAATTTACCGTTAACCATTTAACAGGTTTTTACTCTAGCATTTTTACAGTCTTTTACCGTTAAATTCACGGTCATTTTTTACAGTGTAGGCTACACAGTCAGCCGTGATTCATTTCTAGCGCTTGGGAAAATGTCCAGTAATGGGCAACTGTGATAAAGTAGTAATGGATTTGGTTGATCTCATGATGATGATCTCATCTTCTCAGATGCAACAGGTGGAAAGTCAATGGATGGAGAACACGCCTTAGTGCCCTTCCCAAAAAAAGTGGGAAAAATGTTACTCACCACAGGGAATTCTAATCTTTTGCTGGAGTCATGCACCTCATTGAACGTTTAGAAGTACATGCTTTGTCCAAGCGAACCATTCTTCCATTAGTCTGCAGCATCGGAAGTTGCATCATATTTTTTGACACAGCAGCCTTTTCATAGCGCTGGGGCGGGGATGTGGATTGTTAATGCTCAGTAGGCAGCAGCTCGTTGTTTCATATTGGGATGCGTTTACACCAGAAGACAAGCCACATTTAGCCCAAGTGGGTGGATTCTTTGAGGTGTTTAAATTCCTAAAAGTAATGCATGATCAAGCAGAAACAACATACTTTCCTCTATTAATGAACTGATCATTGAATCTGATGCCATCTGATGAACTCTTTTTACCTCTTTCAGTTTTTCCAACTTGTGCTTAAGTGATATACTGTCTAAATATATTTAGGCTATATATATATATATATATATATATATATATAATATAAATATACCATGTGCTTTGATCGTTAAAATAGGGCCCTATGTCTTTTAGCAATGTGATTTTTATACTAAATTAAATTGGGTGTTACAAAAAGAACCTTCAAGATTCTTATAATATTAATATGGGTTACACTTTAAAGAGTTCAGATGCAAAAGCCTCTAAGTGCCATCTGATAGTTTCTTCTAAAATTAGCATTTTATATCAGGCTCCTATGTTTAGGTTCAGTAATTGTATTATAATGGCAATGTATAGATCTTTTCTATAAATGAACATAAATATAGGAGTCTGATAAAAATGCTCATGTTAGATGAAAATTTCAGATGGCACTTAGAGGCTTTTGCATCTGAACTCTTCATATGTATATGTATGTATACATATGTGTGTGTGTGTGTGTGTGTGTGTAAAAAAAAGACGTGTATCAAAAAAGAATCCATCATTTGTTTACTGGATTGAAGCATATTTTAATGCGTTGGTTACATCACCATGAGAAAATAGGTTGTTTCACTGGAAGATCATATGGTCAAGGTATTATATTTTTAGTTACTAGACCAGGATACTGTGTTACAGTCATAAATGTTTTTTTTTGTCTCAGTTTTTTTTTGTTCTATTCTTATGAACAAGGAAATATTATACGGAGGTAAAAGCATATAATTCCCACCAGGATGTGTTTCTCAGGCGCTGGGCCAGGAGGAAGGGTTAAAATTACAGTCCAAAAAGTCCTAGATCTGTGAATAAAGGGGAATCCCAAAACAAATCACAAGGCGGTGGATTTCATAACGCACAGTCTTTACTGACCCTAATCACTTTTGTGGCCTACCACTGTTATGTTTGGCAAAACTACATTATTTCCAGTTGAGCAAAGTGAAATTGCGAAAACAGTGAATGACCAAAATGTCCAGCTACTTATTCTAATTTATTTTGAGTGATGTAGGCCAACATGCCCGGACACGGTAGTTTTAGTCATAGCAGTCTACTATGACTGCATGTCTCACTACGGCCTCACAGAGACAGACTTGCTCTCACACACACATTTTTCGAGCATGATCCAAGCATCTGTCATCATCAATGAGTCTGAACCAGGCTCTGGTCATCTGTGACATCATCACAAGACTTTTCCTGTAGCGTGTGCACCATTGTTATTGTTCCATGACCCTTAACCCATTCACTGTTTTGTGTCTTCTAAAAGTGTTACACTTCCATTTCTTTTTTTATTTCCAAGAATAGACGTTTGTGTTCTAAAAAGCTGTGATTCAGAGGTATCAGCATAAGTTTATATATTTTCCTTCTTTTATGTGTATGAATATGAAAAACCTCCCAGCCCACTATAGTTAATAGTTTCTAGGTGTTTATATGCTACCACAGCATATATGAATGCTTGATTCTGATTGGCTGGTGAACTATGATGTTATTTCAAAGAGCTGTACAGCAAGCTCAGTAAAAATAAAAGAAATACATTAACAAAGCAAATTGGTTAAGAATGAAGTTTCTTCCCCTTAAAATATTTTTAATGTCTTTGAAATGTGCTCTCGAAAAACTCTTTCTTAACATGATGCATGTGATTTCTACTTCGTCCTCTCATGCCTTGTGTCAAAAGTTTACCATATTAATCATCTTTCTAGTCTTAATTCTTGTAGATGGAAATATACAAAGACAACCTCTTAAGTGCAGTTCGCCCGCCACTGTCTGTAAAATAATGACTTTCCTGTGATGCACAATCACACTGACATCATCACAAAGAGCTGACAGGGGAGGGGAGTGTGATTTCCGTTTTCGTCACACCTCTGATCCGCTTGCCAATGACTAACAGAATGTGAAGAATGTTGTAGACAGACGGCCAGAGGGAGTGAGAGAGTGATTAAAGGAGTGACTGAAAGTGAGAGTGAGAGGAAACATCTTTATCTCATTTATTTTCCAAAGTATTTATGAGTAGATGTCACAAATCTTCAACCCACGTAAAATACATAAACATACATGATACACAAATACCAGGGACAATATTGTGGTGGAGAAAGAAGAAGATAGATGCTTCTGTACTAACCCAGGGAATTTTGTAACCCACTTTCAATGTCTGTAACAGTTTGTGTGTGTGTGTGTGTGTGTGTGTGTGTGTGTGTGTGCAATTGTGGCAAATGTGTTGGAAAGTGTTACAACCCTCCCTGTCTGCTCAGATATAATTTTTTTTCTATTTCTATGATTTAACATGTAGACGAAAAGCTTGTGTGGATATTATACACTATTGTTAAAAGGTTTAGGGGTTGGCAAGATTTTTAAATGTTTTTGAAAGAAGTCTCTTATGCTAATACTGCATTTATTTGATCAAAATGACAGTAAAACAGCAATATTGTGAAATATTATGACTGTATAATATTATTAAATAATTAATTATTTAATAATGAAATTTATTCCTGTGATAACAAAGCTGAATTTTCAGCAGTCATTACGCCAGTCTTCAGATTTCTTACAGAAATCATTCTAACATGCTGATTTGGTGATGAATAACATTTCTTAGTATTTTTTTGTTGTTTATTATTCTTATTATTATACATTTCTTAACAATTTCTTATTATCAATTATTATCAGTGTTGAAAATAAGTTTTTTTTAAGAACAGTATTTATTTGAAATAGAAATCTTTTGTAAAATTATAAATGTCCTTGTCACTTTTGATCAATGTGATGCACCCTTGTTGAATAAAAGAATTAATTTATCAGAAAAAAAAAAAATCGTACTGACCACACGATTCAGATGATACCAGTTCTGTCATTTTGATTTGATTAATTATTTGGACTATTGTCATTTAGAGATATGAAACAAAAAATAACAGAAAATGGCTTGAGACATGCAGGCCCCAGGAGAGATTGGAACCTGCGTCTTCAACCTGAACACCACAGTATTTTGTATTTAGCTAACTTCTAGGCCACAACTCCTACTTGGGCTGAGGTTTACCATAGTTTCTGTTTTCATAGTCGTCTTCAGTTTTGCTGGCCCTTGTCTGCAGCAAAGAGAAGGATACATCATATACACACATCACTCATTATAAAACACTCTTATACATTTTTAATAATATGCAGTGCAAATGCAAATATGCATGTTATGTTATGTTTGCTGCAAGGACATTTTAGTATATATTTGAGGGCAAAAGTTAAAATAACAACAGGATATGACAAATGATGACATGTCGGCATCTTGGAACTGTGGCACAGCAGCTTGTGTCATCACAATTCGTATGAAATCAGGACAAATTTTCCCCCTCTATCTTGCAAGACCACACTCCAAAGCAAAAATGTTTGCACATGCAGCATGTCAGCAGAGTATAGTAATCAGCCTATCAGAGTTGAATATGCTTGCACAGCTCCTGTTTTCTGAGAAATAATTATTATCTACTTCCTGTCTCAGGAAATTGATAACCACTCAGCCAGTCGATTTAACGGTTGATTGATTTATGTCATGGAAAAAGCCCCATAGTATCTAAATACAACTTACATGGAATAGAACTGCTGTTTTCCAGAGAAATAAGAAATACAACTCTGTTCAATGCATCTTTCAAAGTTCACTTGCATGCCAAGATGCACAAGCAAGTTCAAATAGAAGAATGTTGTTTTTCTGTGTGTAGTTTAACAAAATAACCTTCAATACTAAATTTTTGGAAAGGTATTTCTGCATATTAACTTCATATGTAATATGAACAGGGCAAAAATGTATATGAGAACACTGACCTGTATTACATTGTACACTGAGTCACTGGTCCCGTGGAGGGTGTCGTAGGTCATGGGTCCTCGCAAACTTTCAGACGCCTAACAGTATGAAAGACAAATACAACTAAAGGGTCTTTGAAAATGACAAATACCTAGCATCTGGTGAATTTAGATAATAAATCTTGCACACCCTAGTTTGTGCTCTACGAATTTGCCTGAAAGCAAAGTTTGTGCTATGATATTCTATTTCAATCAGGACCTCTTAAGTCAAAGAGAAAACCATAGACAAACCTTTAACTTCAACTTTATTGGCATGTTTGCAAAGTTACATTTGGCGGTATGGCTCTATTCTAATTTCCCTGTCCTTTTCATGAGCTCAATGAAAGCTAAGACAGGCAAATGGCAGCAGCTTTGGGGGCAACCCTCCCATTTTATGATTTTAACAATAAGAGAGCAGCACAAAAATCGAGAACAGAGCATGCAACTATGACAACGGAATGACATTAAGTTAAAAGTTGAAGGAGGAGATGGGCTGCAAAGCAGCGTGCAAAGGAAGGAGCAAAGCAAGCTGACTGAAGCTGCGTTTAAGTAAGGCGCCCTGTTTAAAAGTGCATAGGAATTGGATCAGCTGATAGGGGCTGGGTTTGAATTTTCCAGTCAGCTGATAGCAGAGATTGACTACGAGGCCTGATTTAACACAGAATGCTTGATTTATCTGTTATCTGCTTATATGATTTATGATGGTGTCATACTTACTTGAAGTCTTTTTAACAGGCTGAAAAAATAATAAAAAAAATTATAATAGGCATATAAATTAAGTAGCAATTAAAACGTCGTGTTTGAAGGAAATACATGTCTGTACATTGCAGCTGATCTTCATACACTGAATTATGTATAAAAACAGGCTGAACTTCACATTATGGATGCCAAACATCTTGCTGTTTGTAATCACTTCTCAAAACCCACCTTTTGTATTTGACCAAATCCACTGCAGTAATAAGAATTAAGAAAAGAGTCAGAAGTCCACATACAATGTACGATACAATGGAGCACTGGCAACCTGAATCAGACAGAAACAAGGAAAAAGCTGTAGCTCATTTCACGTCACTATATTATGACACACAGACACATATTATGAAATTTACTTGCATACCAGAACACCCAAGAAGATACATAACTCAAGTTCACATAAAACACATTGCTTTCCACATTGCAGTTACAAATGGTCTGAGAATGAACATTCTGAAGCTTAAAGTGTACACATCAACTAAATGCCCACTGATACTCTGACGAATGTATTTTGATGTGGTTTTGAAGCAGTTTCTGATTTAATTGCTGCAGGAACTGACCATATGTCCAGTTACCGCCCCCTATGCAGCCACATCAACACTGCCACCAATTTTTCCAAAGAGTCTGTCTGCCATGAATCACCTTCACTATTAGTCAAGCATAGATTAAATCACTGTACTAAAGTGATTATGGGTCAATGACACATAAAGATGTCCAAGATCATGAAAAGAAAGCATACAGTAAGCTCCTGGACATGTAAACAAGAAAACAAAAAAGTTTTGATTTAACATCAAGGGGCGTAAGCAAACAAAAAATGTCTTACCCCTTGAATTGAATAAACATGAGTGTTGACACAGTAATCATTATTTTCCATTGCTACTCACTGGAATTCTCCATTGCTCACGTTATGGTTTGACATGTTGTGTCTTACACATGATACTGAGTCAAGTTTTTTTTTGTTTACAGCTATTGCTTACTAATAAAAAAGCAGTTAATTGAAGCTATTATCAAGCAAAAAACATATTTTGTATATATCTTTATATATATATATATATATATATAAAAGAAGACGGAAGACACGCTACAATCTTTGCAAGGATTCAAATGAACCGTCGTGAATCATTTTAACAGCTTAAATGAACTGGACTTCCCATGCTTCGAACGAGAAAGAGATTGTACATACTATGTTAAGTATATTTAATTATTACTTCAGATTGCTCAGTTTTATCACGCTACACTACTACTCAATGAAAAAAGTTTCTCGTTGAAAACAGCTAGCCTACTGAAAGAAAGTATAAAGTTAACTTAGTAAAGTTTCTGCTAACAGAAAGATATTTACTATTTATGTCCACAGCGATAGGCCTCGATCGTTCAGTCCCGTGGTTGTTGTAGACCTCGCAGACATATAGACCCTGAACGGTACTTCTGGCTATCAATGTTAGAGTCTGTCCTTGATTCTGTAACTCTAGCTTTCCAGATCCACTGTCTTTGTACCACTCATAGCGCTGAACTGCAGGGTTGGCATCACTATGACAGCTCAGCACCACCACACTGCCTTCAGACACTGGATCCGATGGACTGACCAGGGCTATGGTGTTTCTGGGAGCATCTGAAAGACAAGTTTGACCAGTTTCCTTTACATAATACTTGCTTAGACATTTTCATACAATGGGGTCCAAAAGTCCAGCAGATTTTCTTTGGATCATTCTCGAATCATGCTGAATATCATCATCAGGTTTTACACAAACACAAAAAGCAAAGAAGAGACAAATCACTAAGACATTCTGAAATTCAAGTTCATTCCAATTGCTATTCTGGTAATAATTTGTAATAAAAATATGATTTTTATTAAGTTTAACTGAATTAAATAAAATGAATCTAAAAAGCTGTAGCATACTCTATGTACTTTTGGACCCCACCATTTGTCAAAATGTTAAAAACACACTGCATTTTTGTTTGTGAGTAATACAGCACAGTACTCATAATAATATTCACTCATAAATAGAAATAATTGATTTTATGCTTTATGATTGCTTTCTTTCTCTGTTTCACATACACAACACTCTAAGGGTAACGCTGCTTTCAGCTGGTCTTTTGGTGCCCTGAGAGTACAAAAGAGAGCAGGAGATTTTCAGGCGGTCAATTAGAGGAGTTGCATTGAACATCTGAGAGGAGACCAACAGTGTCTGTCCAAATTCATCCTCCTTAAGAGAAATACAAGGATTTTATTACATTTCAGGATACAGAACTGTGTAGTTTACAAACATCAAGATTTGCCTCATGCTACATTTCACCTGCAGGGCTGGTGTGAGCTGTTCTCCTAGCTGTGGGTTCCACTGCATCTGAGGTTGGATTGAGGGACATGAGATCACAGTGGAGCAGGTCAGTGTCAAGCTGGTGCCCTCTAGAACTTCCATCACCTGAACATTTGAGCTCAAGATAGGTGGGGGAACATCTTACAAATGAGAAGAGAGTAAACACATTAGTGCATGTGTCCACCAGACCCATACAGCAATAAATAAATGCAAAATGTACTTCAAGGGGCATAAAAATACATTCCCAATCTTAAAATTTTGGGTAAATACAAAATATTTTCTGCAATATATTTTGATATACATATATTAAAAAATGTTTGTATACATTTACCCATATTTTTCTCATCATTTACCCTTATACATGTACCCCTCTCTCTCTCTCTCTCTCTCTCTCTCTTTCTCTCTCTCTCTCTCTCTCTATATATATATATATAACAGTCGTGATCAAAACTTTACATACACCTTCAAGTTAAAGTTCCGTTTATTTCTAAGCACATTTAATAACGGCCGCAGGCCGACCAAAGTGCTGTACAATAATTACAATACAAATACACAGAAAAAAGAAACACAAAATTACTAACAATTAGAGACAACAAAATCAGGATAAAATTACATGTTAAAAGCTGAGACAAACAAATGAGTTTTGAGACTGGATTTAAACTCGGATTTAAAGTGGAATCCATGTTAATTCGGGTCGGG
Organism: Sinocyclocheilus anshuiensis; assembly: GCF_001515605.1. Classification (NCBI taxonomy): domain Eukaryota; kingdom Metazoa; phylum Chordata; class Actinopteri; order Cypriniformes; family Cyprinidae; genus Sinocyclocheilus; species Sinocyclocheilus anshuiensis. Next base: position 402,721 of record NW_015548343.1, read on the forward strand.
AGATTATTTCACAGAGTGGGGCCAGCCACTCTTGCAAAATACCTTGGAAAATTAACTTAAACATGACAGTAAAGACTTTTACAATTCCACAAAAGATTTCCATTTCAAATAAATGCTGTTCTTTTGAATTTTCTATTAAAAATTTTATCTTTCATAATTTCATATCATGAAAAAACATTGATAGTAACAAGCAATGTTACTTGAGTACCAAATCAACATACAATATTAGAATGAATTCTGAAGAATCTTCTGAAATTGCTGACTGGAGTAATGGCTGTTGAAAATTTAGCTTTGCCATCACAGAAATATATATTTTTTTATTATTTTTTTTTAAATAAATATAAAAAAATAATTTCTTACTGTTTTTTATTATTATTATTTAGTACTGTCTTGAGTAAGATATTTTACATAAAATATATTTACATATAGTCCACAAGACAAAATAACAGCTGAATTTATAAAAAGCTTTTACATAAGCTTGATGTTTAATTCTGTGTCTTTTTTTGTTTGTTTGTTTTGTGATGTTTGTTCATAAGAGGCATGTTTGTCCTGAACAGTGACACTACCCATTGTTCTTCAGAAACATTCTCCAGGTCCCACAAATTCTTTGGTTTTCCAGCGTCTTTTGCATATTGGAACCTGTGAGTGCATGTTGTTTCACACTGACAACAACTGAGGGACTCATATGCAACTATTACAAAAGGTTAAAACATTCACTGATGGTCCAGAAGGAAACACGATGCGTTAAGAGCTGGGGGTTTGAAGATCAGGACAGTACTAAACATAAAATAACATGCATTTTGATCCCTCTTATTTTGGTAAAATAATTCATATTTTGCATATTCCGCAAGGTATATGTATACTTTTGACCACAACATCACAACATACAGCGTATATATATATATATATATATATATATATATATATATATATATATATATATATATATATATACATAGCCAAAATACATGTAAAAGTGAAAGTAACTACAACTTACTGAAAATATATACTGTAGATGTAAATATAAATTTAGTTCCCATGATTTTTGGCATTTTTTTGTATATTCTGAAAATAAGTATTCCAACCTTTATGGACTGTGATGTCTACTCCTTGCTGAAATGTGTACAAGAGAGGTTCAGGACCCTGAAGTCTGAAGAAAAATGTGTCACTGAATCCATCAGGAAAGTTGTGAAACACAGTGGTGCAATTTTTGTCTAAGATGTTGCCAATCACATTTCCTTTTAGAAGAGACACGTTTGGCCCATCTATGCTTGTTTTTCTCCAAATTGCCTCAACAATTTTGTTTAGGGACTGTTTGAATGAGTCGGGGATCTCAAACTGACATGGAATTTGAACACAGAAGCCACTTATCGCATCTATTTTCTTAGGCATCTTAATTTCCCATTTGTCGCTGGCAGCGCCTGCATACATCAAAACACAAAGGGCACGTTCAACATTCCTCATAACACCAGAGAAACTCATGTATTCAGTATTTGTTCATGGATTAATTTAGCACTAATATTTAAAACCTAACAGATCAACAAAAGCAAGTCTCTCACCTCTCAACATCCAGATTATGACAACCAGGACTTTAAGTCCACTCATACTGCTGAGATCTGGATAAAACAAATGATCACTTATAGTCAAGTAAACAGATGTGGCTTTGTAGGATGTTATATCATCTGTTGGCACGTTGGCATTGTTTTTGCTAATAATCAATTGCTACTTTATAACTGCAAAATTATATAATTTGTACTGATTTGTTTAAAAAAAAAATTATGTACAGAAAAAGACATGCATAAGCATGTGTGTAGACATGTAGCACACATCGATTGTAGAGGAACTGAAATTATTAAATGAATACTAGACTACTGAATATTTGGTTTATAATCATAAATAACCAGAAACCTTTACCTGATGCGGAGCTGTCAGACATTCACTTCACAACTTAACAGATGAAATAAAAGAGGAACACTGGAAACACTGGAGTTTCATCAGCAGTTAAGTAAAAAAAGAAAACTATTACAAAATACATTTCTTTTTCTTAAAGGGGTCATATGATGCTTTTTTAAAGATCATTATTTTGTGTATTTGGTGTAACAGAATATGTTGACATGCTTTAATGTTCAAAAAACACATTATTTTTCAAATACTGTACATTATTGTAGGTCCTCTATGCCCCGCCTCTCTCAAACGCTTAGTTTTCTACAAAGTCCCTCCTTCCGACAAGCGCAGTCTGCTCTGATTGGCCAGCTGACCCAGTGCATTGTGATTGGCCGAACACCGCAAGCACTCGTCGGAAATGTAATGCTCCTTACCATAATAGCGAGCTTCAGCTTTCATAATAAATGTAAAGACAGTAAATAATGTCATTAGTTTTACCATCAGTTCAAGCCCGAAAGGGGAACAGACACAGTA
>NW_015548343.1:405154-411908 GCF_001515605.1 Sinocyclocheilus anshuiensis
GCATTTGAACAGTCAATAGCAAATACTTAAACTAAAAACAAAACATACTTACAGTTGCTGATTCAGAAGCGCCAGATTGTCATAGTAAAGTCAGAATTACCTCCTCTCCTAGGTTCACAAAACGGTCGTCCATAAAATGCATCACTGTTCTGTTGTAAGTAATTTTAAAGATTCCTAAATGCATCTACTTTCGGAAGGCCAAATAAAGTGCTTTTGCTTTCGCCTAGAAACACAGAGCGTCTCCCTGACATGGCTGCTTCAACACTAACTGCGGTTACTGAAACCACGCCTTCTTTCTTTGCGTGAACATTTGGGTGGCATTACACAAATATTTCCACATAGTGAGGTAGATATGTGGGGGCGTGTTAGAACGAGCCATTTTAGGGGGGCGTGGCAGAGTCTTAATTTTGATAAAGAATATCTCTTTGGTTTTGAGACTTTAGTCTTTGCAACTTCAGGGATCTTATCTATGCACAATCAGCTTGTAACACTCCAAAGAGAAAGGAAAACTTGAAATCGCATCATATGACCCCTTTAAGGTCAAATGTATTTCGAAAGGAATTTTATGTAAATATACCTAATCTGGTGTGCAATCTGAGGCCTTTTAAAGCAAGACACCACAGGTGAATAGCATAAAAAACTACTATGGATTTCACCACACTTCCGCAGTTGATTAAGCACAGTACATGTATTTACACGGTTCTGCATTACAAGTTTTCTCAAATATTACGTTGAAGCATAAAAATGATCTAATTAAGTATGTGCAAGTTTGCATACATTTTTATATAACAGAAATCTGAACATTGGATAAAGTTAGGTTCAGAATTCTTTTTTCTTTTTGTTGATATATCAGATTTATATAAGTTTTCACATTGGGGATTTTGTATATATCTTTTTTATCACTCTATAAATCAGAAAATACTGTCAAATAAAATATATAAATCAGTTGAATGATATACAAACAAACCCCCTGTAAAAACCTTCAAAATATAGATAGGAATAAAACTGGTATTTGTAAGTGCTAATGATGTGGAGATTTCTGGCTCATTTTGACAGCCTTTAAAGATAGTAATTGATTCAAGTAGAATCAAGTATTCCATAGAGCTGTGTAATGTACATTTAAGTATTCACAAGTAAAACACAGCATATGTTCACATGCTATATAACGTATATGTATATGCTTTCCTGCTTATAAACTTGTTGCTGTATTTTTACTTCAACATATCAAATGCATTTTTGTACCCGTATTTACTTGACATTGAGCTTAAACTGTAAAGACATAAATTTTTCAAACAAATTTTCAAGCTTCACTGTAATACAACTATTTAATTTTTTTTTAAGTAATTGTATTACTAGTCTTAACTTTCAGGACATCATAGCTTAATTTGACATTTTTTTCATTTACGTTATTATTTCTTACATTTCACATTGCGAAAATCTATTAATTTGGACATTAAACCATATAACTATCTATTATCATCCACATTTTTCTGATTGTCAAACCTAAGATTTTTGTTGTTGTTCTGTCATACTGTATCTCAGCATTAGGTGGCAGCACAGACTCATTTTAAATGAGTTAAAAAGATGAAACCACTTTCACCAAAAGCAAACGCTTAACAACAAAACATCACAATCGTTTTTTCAGTGCCTGTTTAAGCACCTGTTAGTGGGTGGGATATATTAGGCAGCAAGTGAACATTTTGGTGTTCCCGGTCTCTAGTGGTCAGTATCTATCAAAAGTGGTCCAAGGAAGGAACAGTGGTGAACTGGTGACAGGGTCATGGGCGGTCAAGGCTCATTGATGCACGTGGGGAGTGAAGGCTGGCCTGTGTGGTCCGATCCAACAGACGAGCTACTGTAGCTCAAATTGCTCAGGAAGTTAATGCTGGTTCTGATGGAAAGGTGTCAGAATACACAGTGCATCACAGTTTGTTGTGTATGGGGCTACATAGCCGCAGACCAGTCAGGGTGCCCATGCTGACCCCTGTCCATCACCGAAAGTGCCAACAGTGGGCACGTGAGCATCAGAACTGGACCACAGTGCAATGGAAGAAGGTGGCCTGGTCTGATGAATCACGTTTTCTTTTACATCACGTGGAGGGCCGGGTGCGTGTGTGTCACTTACCTGGGTAACTCATGGCACCAGGATGCACTATGGGAAGAAGGCAAGCCGGCGGAGGCAGTGTGAAGCTTTGGGCAATGTTCTGCTGGGAAACCTTGGGTCCTGCCATCCATGTGGATGTTACTTTGACACGTACCACCTACCGAAGCATTGTTGCAGACCAAGTACACCCTTTCATAGAAACGGTATTCCCTGGTGGCTGTGGTCTCTTTCAGCAGGATATTGTTCCCTGCCACAAAGCAAAAATGGTTCAGGAATCGTTTGATGAGCACAACAACGAGTTTGAGGTGTTGATTTGGCCTCCAAATTCGCATCTTTGGAATGTGCTGAACAAACAAGTCCGATCCATGGAGGCCCCACCTCACAACCTACAGGACTTAAAGGGTTAGTTCACCCAAAAATGAAAATTAGGCTGCGTTTTACTCACCCCTGAGGCATCCTAGGTGTATATGACTTTCTTCTTTCAGGTTAAATAAAAATCGCCCATCCATAAAAAAAGTGTCTCACACTTCTCCGGGGGGTGAACAAAGGCCTTCTGTAGCGAATCAATGCGTTTTTGTAAGAAAAATATCCATATTCAAAACGTAATAATGACTTTAATGTAGCTTGCGCCAACAGTTGTACACTGGAAGCAGTTCCGGGAGGATGACGTATGAGGTCGGCGTTGCACATGCGCCAGTGAGTCTCGTGAAAACCAACGTTTGTTTACAGGATCAAAGGAAGCAAAGTTTCCTTACTTTAGCAAAGGAAAACCAGTCTCCTCTTGGCTTATATCGAAATCCTCCGACATTCTTCTTTACAAATCCTCGTTTTGTACTTCTAATAAGTGACCGTTGTTTTGTTTTGATCTCTCCCCTGCGCTTCCGCGTTCATCACTTCTGAGCGGCGCATGCGCAAAGCTGACCTCAAACGTCATTCCCCCAGAACTGCTTCTGTTTACAACAGCGAGTGCAAGCTAGATTCAAGTGATTATTAAATTTTGAATATGGATATTTTTCTTACAAAAACGCATCGATTCGCTACAGAAGGCCTTTGTTCACCCCCTGGATCCGTGTGAGACACTTTTATTTATGGATGGGCGATTTTTATATTAAGTTCTTTTGGACTGAAGCAATGCAACACCCGCTGAGTGGCATTAAACAGCTTGAAAGATCAAAGACAATTTTTAATATAACTCCGACTGGATTCGTCTGAAAGAAGAAAGTCATATACACCTAGGATGCCTCGGGGTTGAGTAAAACGCAGCCTAATATTCATTTTTGGGTGAACTAACCCTTTAAAGGATCTGCTGCTAACATCTTGGTGCCAGATACCACAGCACACCTTCAGGGGTCTAGTGGAGTCCATGCCTCAACGGGTCAGGGCTGTTTTGGCAGCAAAAGGGGGACCAACACAATATTAGGTAGGTGGTCATAATGTTATGCCTGATCGGTGTATATCTGATATGAGGTTGGAAACCACTTCATTTTTATTTTAACTGATTGAAAACAAAATCCATGGGGAATTTGTATCAGGATGTAAGCAAAAACAAAACAAAATAAGGCATACTGACAAAGAGAACCAGACATGGAAATTATATGCAAATATTGGTGTATGCTAAATAGACCACAAGACCTTGAATAGATACTGTTAAATACAGTGCTTACATATGAAACATTCTGCACACTTGTAACAATCATTATTATTAGTATTACTATCAGTATTAGCATATTATTCATTCTTTGCTTTCAAAATTCAGAAAAGAAAAGAATGTTTTGAATGTTAGTCACAATGTATGCTTTATCGGCAGCAATATAATTATATACATCATATGCTTTAAAGGTACAGTCCACCCAAAAATTTCCACCACTGAAAATGTACTCACCCTCAGGCCATCCAACATGTAGATGATTTTTGTTCTTCATCGGAACAGATTTGGAGAAATTTAGCATTACTTGCTCACTAATGGATACTTTAGATCCAATGGAATATCCTATGGATATTGTGATGAAAATTCACAAGTAATGTAAGTAATCCACAATCTGTGCGTTTGTAATAAACAAGTTCATCATTAAGACGTTTTTCAATTCAGACTGTTGTTTCTGGCTAAAATACGGGTTCTCTATCCATAGTATTGCTTTCTCCAGTGAAAAAGATGTCTCGTTTGAATCAGGAGAGGGTTTTGGGTTTTGATACAGGACAACAGGCGATGGACTTTTTCACTGAAGACAATGTTATTATGGATTATGGACTGGTATTTTGGTTTATTCCACAGTTTAAAGTTAAAACACTTTAATTATGCTTTTCTTTCATACAAACACTTTTTTTTTTGTTCACGTGATGTTAATTGATGGACTGGAGTTGTGTTGTGTTTTTTATCAGCTGTTTGGACTCTCATTCTGACGGCACCCATTCACTGCAGATGATTCATTGGTGAGCAAGTGATTTTAATGCTAAATTTCTCCAAATCTTTTCCAAAGAAGAAACAAATTCATATACATCCTGGATGGCCTGAGGGTGAGATTTTATTTTTTTTTTTTTTAAGCAAATTTTCCCTTAAATTCCTTCAGAGGCATAATAGAGTAAACACACTATGTATTTATGTTTCTGTGTTTGTTCATCTGTCTCCTCCCTCTTCCTGTTTGTCTTCTCTTTGTCTGTAAAGAAGACATTTAATGATCATGTTACGAAAAAAGGGGAGAAAAGGGTTCAGAGAGAAGAAGAACAGCTGGAAGTGATGTTAATGAACCCGTCACTTATTTATTTGCCTGCACGCTGAACATGACCTAACACTCATACTCGGTCTCTGCTGGACATATTCACAAATTACTGTGCAGTGGTGTTTCCTCAAACACTGATTGCGCTAACTAGTTTTTCAAGCAAACTTTCACTGAGGTAAGAACACCCACATCAATTCAATATCCAGTTGTTAATAAATTTTTTTACTAACATTTTCAGATGCAATCTATGTTGTGCGATAATTTTATTGCATTTTTGTATTTTATATACTATACATTTAATGAGATTTTTCAAACATAAGCTTTTAAATGGCCTATCTCTGCCTTAAATTGTCATGTCTTATTTGCGTTTTTCTTATTCGTATGTACTACTGCTTTCTGTTTTAACACGAAAGGAGAAACACAACTAACTCTGATGCAAAGCAACAGTTTTTATTTTTCAAGAAGTATCATTGGGTTTTACAACGTGGGATTAAGTACCTTCGATTCACTATTTTAATGCTACATGTAATGGGAATACTAAAGTAAGATATTGTGACCTCATGATTCAGCTCTGCTAACTCACTCAAAATATATAACTCATATTAGCTTGGTTTTAAACCAGTTTTATATGCTGAAACCTCTTAGTTGCCAGACAACTCATATTTATCTTACTATATGGTGTCGCTCAAATATGAGCATGCAATGACACTTATGATGAATTGCTCACTAAATGGCAGTGTATCAGAAAGATATTTTCTCTTAGCTAACATTAAGAGGAACACATCAAGATTGCAAATTTTATATGTTATCTGAGATGCTTTTTCACAAATGCATGAATCGGGTGCATGCAGATGTTTCAGAATCTGCAGCTGTGCGCCATTTAAAAATACTGATATCCTTCCACTTGTGAAGGTTCTCTTTTTCCCCCCATTTTTTCCAGACAGATATTTTGAAACAGACTCTGAGGAAGAGCTGGGTGGCTTCTTTCATGTGAGAGCCCAATATGGCTAGTTTAAGCTAAATAAATATAAATATTTAAACTATAATTTCAACTGTACTTAATAATATTTTAATAACCACCCCATAAATACACAAGGAAAAGGTCTTGGGTGAATAAGAGGAAATACTTGTAGATGCTCATATTCTTGTACTCATATTTACTCACTTCTTGTAGTTCTTGGGAATTATTTAAAGGGGTCATATGATGCGATTTCAAGTTTTTTTCTCTTTGGAGTGTTACAAGCTGTTTGTGAATAGATAAGATCCCTAAAGTTGCAAAGACTAAAGTCTCAAACACAAAGAGATACTCTTTATAAAATTTAAGACTCGTCCACGCCCTCCTAAAAGGCCTCGTTTAAAAATGCCCCACATGTCTACGTCACTGTGTGGGAAGATTTGCATAACACCGCCCAAATGTTCACGCAAAGAAAGAAGGTGTAACTTTGATTCTCGCTATAGTATTGTTGCCACTGCCATGTCGTGGAGATGCTGTGTGTTTTCGTTATGAAAGCAAAACTACTTTGTTTGGCCTTCCAAAAGAGGACACAACTAGAAATCAGTGGTTAAGTTGTATTCACAACATTGTTCCAGAACAGTTCAACCATTTCAACTATTCAGATGTGAGCAACGCATTTTACAGAGGACGAGGACTGTTTCCTGGGAGAGCATAGCCTACAATGCCGGTGTTCTGACAAATAATGCTGACTCACAGCCTGTAAGTACGCTTTCATATTTAAAGGATTTGCCACTGATGATTCAAACGCGAGTGTTGAGCAGAGTAGAGTAGCACTTGTTGTTTGTCGTTTCTCCGATCACAAATGCAGACATGGTTTTATGTTTATGCAAAGCAACGCGTAAAAAGACAGTATAAGTCATTATAATCAGTAATTATGTCCCCACTGGATGCAACAAATGCCTCGTTTATAATGGGTTT
>NW_015548343.1:412154-422076 GCF_001515605.1 Sinocyclocheilus anshuiensis
CTTTAACCGCATAAACACATTTCATTACACCAAATACACAAAATAATGTTCTTTTTTAGCAACGTCATATGACCCCTTTAAACATACTTTACACATTACAGATATAATTTCACATGTACATGCATTCCCTGGGAATTGAACCGGTGACTTTGGCCTTGCTAATCATTTCATCTGTGAATCAGTTAAAATGCTTAATTTGAACAGAAATACTATATATAACTTTTATTTGTCTCTCAGAATGGCCTCCAATACAACTCTTCTCATGCACTCCCACTCAGACGTCTCAACCCACTATACAGTGGACATCGATGCCATTATGGATAACATTACCATTGTCCTCTACACCATTACCATTATCTTCGGCATTACTGGGAACTCTTTGGTCATCTGGGTGGCTGGCATGCGTCTGAAGCCCAACGTCACTAATGTATGGCTGGTCAATCTCGCTGTAGCAGACCTGATCTTCTGCTTTACCCGTGTAACTTCTCTCCTCAAAAAACTTTTCTATGACTACTGGCCTTTTGGAGTTTTTCTCTGCAAATTCAATGGCTTCTTCAAGTACGCCAACATGTTCTGCAGTGTTTTTCTTCTGGCTGTCATCAGTGTGGATCGAGCGCTCTGCATCTGGCGTCCAGTGTTCACCAGAGAACGACGGACGTTATGTGCCGCTCGTGTGGTCAGTGTAGGAGTTTGGATTGTGGCGGTGATCTTTAGTTCACCATACTATGTTTACCGGCAGGTCTACCTTGGTGACAACAATTTAAGCAAGTGCTCACTGGAGGTCAGAGCAACTTTGGAATTCTGTCTGAATTTAAAAATGGTTTCCAATAATAATAAAAAAAACTAGGCTATATTTGCATAAATTATAATATTGGATTCAATAATAGGTTGAATCATTTAATTATATAAATCATACATTGTAAGTAGACAAAACAGGAAAAATATGAATACGATAACATTCACACACATTTCAGTTATTTATTGGATTTACAGCCGCATTCTATAACTGAGCTCGCACCAGTAAATTTTTAGGACTCACACCGTTTTTCCAGTGAAGCCATGCTGTGTGAACGGAACATAATGGACATCTACTGTATGTCTCGTTATACAGTGCGAAAGAGCACTGTTGCGAGTTTTCATGTGTGGTTCCTTACAGAGACTGGGATATAAACAAAGACTATAGAATACCCAAGACGTGTCACTCATATAGTTTTGAATGGGGAAAAACGCAACGCTCAATATGGCCGCTCGATCAAAGGAAGCCCCGCCTTCTGATTAAAAGAGCCAATCGCTAATTGGTAAAGTCAGCGAGTCACTGCAGCTGCCGTAAAAAGTCCCGGTTGCTATAGAAGCATTACATATTTCGACTTTCAAACGGTCCCGTTCTTGTGTTCATTCTCTGTCTGAAGACCATTAAAGGCTATTCTAATTACGGAGCGATTTGCAGCTGTAAACTGCTGTCTGTTCATTAAGATTTGACGGAAGAAACCTCAATTGAACTTCTGTTGTGTCAAATGTGATAAGATTTTGCATTTTTGGACGTCGTCATCTTTGATATTTACTTTCTTGATGTCTGACACCATTTTGAATTTAACGCAAATGAATTAATCGTGGCTGTGAGGAAGAGACTTACAGTCTTTTACAGTGGCACGCACTGTATAGGTCAAATGTAATTTTCAGAAGTCACAACTTTTTTTATGGAGTTTTTGTCTAATGAAAGTTCTTTTTTTTTTTTTTTCAGAAAAACATCAGCTGAACAATCGCTATTGATGTTAAGCAACAGTACAATCATTTCGAGGCTCAGACCTATAAGTAATTGCGGTTGTCAATCCAGAGAACTGACAGTGTGAACGTATCTTATTCTTTCTTATTTCCATACAACTTTATTTCATAACTGTTCATAATGTGACACATCAGATGAATAAATAATGACCATTCTCATTTTTGTGTGAACTATCCCTTTAAACATGTACTTTCTTTTAGCATAATAAATGTGAAATTGTTTGCCATATATTAGAAATCTGATTTACTTTGTGCAGGTGAAAGAAGCATCAAAGGGTGACAATTCAGCAAAGAACGCCTTGTACAGCATTCGCTTCTTATGTGGATTCCTGTTGCCCTTCCTGGTCATCCTGTGCTGCTACATTCTAGCTGGCGTTGGAATATGCAGAACAAGGTTTTCTGGTAAATCGAGGCCTCTCCGTATTCTTGCTGGACTTGTCTGTGCCTTTTTCATATGTTGGGGCCCCTACCACTGTCTACTGCTCGCCAAGATGGTGGACAAGAAGAGCCACGCTGTTAAAGTGGGCCTGCCTATTGCTAAGGGCTTTGCGTATTTCAACAGCTGCGTGAACCCGGTGCTGTACTTCTGCATGGGACTGGATGTTAGGCAACGCTTCAGACAAAGCATATCAGGGATTTATCGCAGAGCACTTATGGAAGAAGGCCACACTTTGCAGTCCCGGGAAGGCACTGGGGAAGAAAGCTGTAATTCAATGCCAAAGACTGGAGGGATTGTTCGAGACAGACCGGAGGGCATGACTAAAGTTTAAAAGAGTTTCATTGTAATTGAATTTTTAGCAGTACCGGTCAATGGGGAGGCCGATATTTAAACACTGATCAAACCCAAATGTGAAATTTTTTTTTTGACAATCATACTACCAGTCTATCTCTAAAATAATCTTGCTAATTAAGAACTTTTTAATAGAAAACCTAAAAAGAAAACATTCAATAAGAGTAAGATTCATAATTAAGAACTTTTATTGAGAAAACCTAAAAATAATAGTGAAATCAACATGTATATATTTGTGAGTATGATTTTGACGGTTTTGCAGAGCAAACTGATTCATGCTTTTGATAAGCTTTAGAATTGGAAACAATGGTTTTCACAAGTCTGCTTCTGTGACCTCTTAGCATTAACATGTAAGCCACTGTTTAGCAGCTACTACATTTCCTTGCTCCAAAGCCAATAAACTGTGGTCAGGTTTCCTGAGAAAGTCTCTTGATTTAGTGTAGAGTAATTCACTTCATACTAAGAGTGCCAAAACCATAGACCTTTGTTCCTCTTTTCTGATCAAGATGTCCTAATCCTTTTTTATTCCCTGGACTTTATTCTCTGGAAAGTCCCTTTCAAGGAAAGTCTGTTCACTCGGCGGCCATATTTGCAATGGCTCTGAGCAGATATTCCGGGGCATGCAAGTCCTACCTACTTGAATGGGGAAATTCTGAAATCCTAAAAACTGCTTGCCACATATAACATATTTCAAATCAGCAACAAAATCTGACATGAACTGTCCCATAAAAGTTGTTTCTTATGCTCAAACAGCATTAAAAAACCTTATACAGTATTTTAGGCAGGACCAGCCAATGCGCATGCAGTAAGCGCATGTCTCAGAACACTGGCAACCGGAGCTCCTAACGGTAGTTTGGCCCTTTTATTTACAAGGCCGTAATTTTACCGCCATATTGTGTGTTGCACTTTCTTCGATTCATAGTAATGCGAGTGCACCTGCTTGGTATTTCTAATCTTTGACTTACTGCACTGAATGCAGGGGCGCTGCTATGGCCCCCTGAACAGCATAGTGACTTTGTCACAGTGTCTGGTTGTGGTGCCCTGGACTGGCCACTTGAGGGCGCTCTCCCGTTTCAGTGTTACATGTTTTGAACTCCATTTCCCATAGTCCCTTGCCTGTCGTTTCTGTTCTGATCATGATCACCTGTTAGTAATTTACTCATCATCCCATCACTATTTATACCATGCTCACTCTGTCTGTCTTTGCTGCAGTATTGTTTGAGGTTACATCGTGTTTTCTGTTGCCTGTGTTTTGGATGACCTTTTGCCACGTTTTTGTTCTGTTCTGTTCATTTGTTACTTAATAAACTACTGCACTTGGATCTATCTTGTTTTCTCCTGGCATTCCGTGACAGAATACTGCAGCCAGTACAAGATCCAGCAGTTTGTTTTGCTTTTGCCTTCGTTTGGACAATGGACATTCGGATTACCCCTCTTGTCACAGGGAAGGAGCGAGTGGCTCGACACCGGGCTCTGATGGCTCTGAGGCAGCAGGGAATAGAGGTTGGTGGTTTTGCCCAGACCTTTTGGACGTTGGCGGTGGGGCTGAATTATAATGAGGCTGCACTTAAGGACCTTCTTAATATCTGTCTGGATGATCCTTTGCCCCAGTGGGAGATCGAAGGACTCGAGATCCAAGACTTCTGGGGCTTCAAGTATCTCCATGGTCGAAGTCAGTGGGCAATACCGGGCCAATCAGAATCCTTCCACAGGGATTTTCCCACCACCTCTACCCTTCAGACTCCCACTAAGCGGTCCACTCCAAAGCCCGCTCCAGTCCGGGAGCCCACAGAGTCCACTCCAGAGTCCGCTCCAGTCCGGGAGCTCACAGAATCCACTCCAGAGGCCACAGGGTCCACCCCAGAGCCCGCTCCAGTCCGGGAGCCCACAGAGTTCACTCCAGAGGCTCTCAGAGCTCATTAAGGAAGTCACTCCAGTCCGAGAGCTCACAGGGACCATTGCGGAGCAATCGGCTAGTCCTGTTGGACTCTCTCTGCTCTTGTTTCCAGTCCGGGAGCCTACAGAGTCCACTCCAGAGTCCACTCCAGAGCCCGCTCCAGTCCGGGAGCCCACAGAGTCCACTCCAGAGCCCGCTCCAGTCCCATTTACTCATCATCCCATCACTATTTATACCATGCTCACTCTGTCTGTCTTTGCTGCAGTATTGTTTGAGGTTACATCATGTTTTCTGTTCCCTGTGTTTTGGATTACCTTTTGCCAAACTACTGCACTTGGATCTACCTTGTTTTCTCCTGGCATTCCGTGACAAACTTGAGCCCCCCTCGGTAGAATCGCGTTCCTAGACTTTGATAATTCTATTTAGAAATATTTTGCCTTTTTATACATTGTTTATTGTTTCTTAGGCATTAAAACAATTGTTAAATTTAAATGCAGCATAGCTCATTATTGTTTTAAAATGCAAACTGACACACAAACGAAGCACTTTGCTTCACCTGTTGTGTTAATGAGTAAGCTAGATGAACGAATGACGAACTACATATTTTTGACTGTTGACTGGCTTGAATGGTTACTGCTGATAACGATTGGTTGTATTATATATTAAAATTTTATTTTTTGTATTTTTATATATATATATATATATATAATTTTTATTTTTTTTTGGGCAGTTTGCATTAGCGGCATTTTTGATGGAAGTAAATGACTTTGTGTCATTTGAATATCCATTCTGATTAGTTGATTTATAAATGAAATGTGCTACTTATGGCATTTTGTGCAAAACCTGAACTTCCGCTTATGAAGAAAAAAAAAAACCATTGTTTTATACAAAAAATTAAGCATTTTATAAAGCAGTTTATCCTCTGATTCTCTTGATTTAATTATTTTTTTGAATATGAATCCCAAACTTGTTCCTTTTGCTGTCTGTGGTATTGGTAATATAAAGTTTCCCACCTTTAAGCTCCTGCCTCTTCTGTGTGATTGTTTGAGATTTATGTGTGTATTTATTTATGAAGAAGAGTGTTGTAGGTTTTGAAACCTTATATGGTTTATATAGTTGATTGTTTTTATTTGAAGATTTTTCTGTTCTATTTTCCTTTTCTGCCTGAATGACCTGAGTGCAATCTGTTGTTAGTCTATTTTTCTTTTAAATATGGTCTCATAAGCCACCAGAGAGTTCTGGTTTTTGGGTGGCAAATCCATTTTAAAGATGTCAGCCAGTTTCCAGCTTGGTGGCTCAAACCTAACAGAAAAAGATAATCAGCATAGTCTTTCCAAAGATTTTCATAATGACTTTAACACATGCAGTAGAGCAGATGACATTTTTTAGTTTAACAAGCAGAAATGGATTCTGAGAAAGTACTGTAGCTTAAGATGTGGTCATAGTTATTTTTTTTAAATGGGTGGAGAAGGGGAAGTGTAGAAGTGAAAAAGTGTCACATCAGTGAGAATAGTTATGTTTATCACATGAATTCAATTTCCCTTTCTGAAGTGTCTGTATTCACTAGGCCTTGATGTTGCTGATATTTTTATATCAAGCTGTATCAGAAACAATGTCTTTTTGCCATTGTTCTGTGGTATGATGTGTAGGTTTGAAGCAGTGGTTTTCCACCGGTGGGTTGAGGCCCAAAAATTGGTCACTGGCCTGTTTTGACAATTGAACTGAAAAGCTTATGGTATATTAAAATGATGTTCTTTATGCAAAGTCTGAGCCCTGAAGCAAAACCAGTTCAGGACCACTAGTTTTCAGTAACATTGACTTTTGTGTCTTAAATATAGCATTCAGTATTTAGTGTTTATTACTCTCTGGAGCTTTTACATGTTATTGGGGAGCTTTGCATAACAGTTTGAATCATGTTCTTATTTAAGGCAGCGGTTATATTAATTAGCTTGATTACACACGTTGTATTCTTTCATTTCACACTTCTTCGTAATTATGAAGCATAAGCACTGTGTTATGAGACTGAAATACAACCAGAAATTCCCTGACATAATGTCAAAGCCTCCAGACAAATGCAGACAGGAAGAAAGAACTTCTGTTTATGCTTTTTTTTCCCCATCTCTCTGTTGTATGTTCCTTGCATAATATTTCCCTTTGTTCTTCCTTATTTGTATTCTTTAATTGTAATTTCAGAACTTTTTTTTTGTAATTGGTGACCTTTAATATTCTCATTCATATCTCAAAAATTAAATGTAAAATTTAAAATAATAGTGGATATAAATAATTATTTTTCAGTTTTTCTATAGATGTAGAAATAAGTCACAGAAAATAAAAAGACCCTGGTGCATGAAGATGAGGCTCTGCTATTTATATATAAGTGCCAGTTTATTCCTGGCCATCTTTTATGCACATCGAATGTGGCCTTCTGTGAAACTCTGAAGAGGAAGTGAATTTTCACAACAGTGTTGTGTGTGGTAATTTTTGTTTTTGCACTTGCATTTAGTCAACCACCCTACATACAAACTAATAATAATAATAATAATAATAAAATAAAAAAATAATAAAAATACAAGTGATAAACACTGAACAAAATAAAAATACAGAAGATATTCTTAAATTAAGATGAAGATAAAAGGAAGAAAAAAATGTAAGAATTTCAGTGCAATAATATCTAATTAAAAGAAAAAAACATCACGAGAATTGGTATGGTTGCAGATTTAGCCTAAATTAACCTGTTACTCAGAAGTGGCTAGCTAGTTTGTTGGTTTGTAGTTATTGATAACTTTAAAAAAAAAAAAAAAAAAAAAATTTAAAGTAAAATATTTGTTTGATAATTTTTCTCAGAATAACCTTGGTAACATGACAGAATGGTGGAGTTTGTTGAATCCAGTCAACAGTATAAAGTATCCAACAGTATCCAGTCAAACTATAAAGCAAGGTACTTTTTATGGTCTGATAATTTTGTTCAATAATAGGTTATCAAAATCGTTGCTTCTTTCCGGAAGAACATGGGGTTTGTGTGTGTATTTATTTATTTATTTTCAGAAATCTCTTATAGACACCATCTCTGCCACAGCTGATAAGCATGAAGAACTGAAAGCTGGGGTCAGATTTCCCAACAAGCATGTATGCACACACACACACGTCCACAAACACTGGCTATTTCTATCCTTTATATCCTGAAATAAATGAACCCTGGAAAGTATCTTTTGCTACATTAGTCATTGGACAAAGATACAAACATGCCCACACATGGACTCTTATGTATATCTTACCATGGGGTGTATCACAAGCTTGCACTGATATCCTCATACAAAAATAATGTAAAGACAGAACCATAGAAAAAAAAAATCTGTAAACTATCTAGCAAGGTCTAAAGGGGTCAGGCTAACTAGCCAAACCTTGAGTCCTATGATGCTAGCAAAAATACACACTTAGGCCTAAATAAAACAGGACATCTAACTTACATGCAAAGTCGTCAACATGTCCATTTGAACAAGTTTTTTACATGACCTTTGGAATTTGATGATACACCGCTATGATAGACAGCGGTGGAACAAGTGATTGTTCATTCAAATAAATGGCACAACACAAAATTTTGTGCAGGTCCACCACCAGAGGGCTACCTCTACTAAACACCGACAGATATGCCACTTAATATTTTGTCATCACTGAAATCTCGACTGTGTGTCTGCAGTTCTGAGTGATTCACATTCTGTTATTATGTAGGCTTACTAAGATTATGTATTATTATGTAGCCTAGATTAATTTTTTTTATATGTCCTCTTTTTCCTTGAAAAATGTCCTGGCTGGGATTTCTAAATTGTCTAAAATGCCCGGGTTTTGGCTTTGATTTCCTATTGACGAGCTCATACATTATATGTATGTGTATTTGCATTGCTTTGACCATTCTCTGTAGATCCCACTTTCTCAAATGCCACGATTGGTCAATTATGTACGACGCCTGCATGCTATTGGTCAAACTACTTTTCAGTCATTACCCTCAGCAAGCATAAAATCAATAGGTAAACTAAGCCGAAACCAGTGTTGGGTGTAACAAGTTACATGTTACTGTAGCCTAATTAAATTACTCATCCACTGAAAAAAGTAAAGTAAGGGATTACTGTTCATTTTTAGGTAATTTAATTACAGTTACTTATAAAGTACTTGCATTACAGTTCTAAAATCAATATTGAATTTGAAATCTAAATTTATAGTCTAAAGTTAAAACTGAATGCAACGTCTTTAACCCTCCGCGCACCGGCCCGTTCACTTGCAGTTTTTCCTGATAAGAGAGAAAAGGACCTAAAATACTCAGATACAGATAAGACTAAAATCAATCGGATCTATAAAAGGTATACTTTTATTTGTGTACACTGACAATAACAACAAAACATTGTGGTTTTGTAGAAAAAACAAAACAAACGGTGCGCTTTCTGCTGTTTTGGTCTCCGTGAACTTCTTTCTGAAACGCGTCACAAAAACAAACCGAACCTCAGCGAATACTTGACACACAGACGTGAGAAATATGTCTATAGAACACTTGAATTGTCTACTTTTAAATTCAAATCAAAAATGAATATTCTCTGATTATGTATTCCGTATGAAACTCAAGCGAGGCACAGTCTTTCCCATCTCAGAGCTCATTATCTGCAGCCATACCTGCGCGCAAACGCCCTCATCACCTAGACACAAAAAATAGATTATATATAAGTGTCATTTCTTCAGTGTTGTCACATGAAAAGATATAATAAAATATTTACAAAAATGTGA
This sequence comes from Sinocyclocheilus anshuiensis, assembly GCF_001515605.1. NCBI lineage: Eukaryota > Metazoa > Chordata > Actinopteri > Cypriniformes > Cyprinidae > Sinocyclocheilus > Sinocyclocheilus anshuiensis. The sequence continues at coordinate 421,397 of NW_015548343.1, forward strand.
GGGGTGTACTCACTTCTGTGAGATACTGTATATATAAATCAAGATTAATCTACTTTTCATTGTTTTTGAAAGTAGACTCGAGGAATAAGCCGGAATTTACCTCAGATGAACAGCGCGATCTGACGCGGCTTTATTCAGGAGATCATTTCTGTACTAATGTTTTCTTCTGGCACATTTATAAAAGTTACTTAAAACTCAGATATTGTGCAGAGTAATTCTATTTGTTAACCAAAGAAGGTTAAATTTTTTATTAAAATGCTTAAAGGGTTAGCTCACCCAAAAATGAAAATTAGCCCATAAATTTCTCACCCTCAAGTCATCCTAGGTGTATATGACTTTCTTCTTTCAGACGAATCCAGTCGGAGTTATATTAAAAATTGTCTTTGATCTTTCAAGCTGTTTAATGCCACTCAGCGGGTGTTGCATGCATCAGTCCAAAATAAGTTAAATAAAAAGCACCCATCCATTAAAAAAAGTGTCTCACACTTCTCCGGGGGGTGAACAAAGGCCTCCTGTAGTGAATCCTGTTGCGCATGCGCCGGTGAAGGAAGCAAAGTTTCCTTACTTTAGCAAAGGAAAACCAGTCTCCTCTTGGCCTATATCGAAATCCTCTGACATACTTCTTTACAAATCCTCGTTTTGTACTTCTAATAAGTGACCGTTGTTTTGTTTTGATCTCT
>NW_015548343.1:425428-436792 GCF_001515605.1 Sinocyclocheilus anshuiensis
AGTCTCCTCTTGGCTTATATCGAAATCCTCTGACATTCTTCTTTACAAATCCTCATTTTGTACTTCTAATAAGTGACCGTTGTTTTGTTTTGATTTCTCCCCTGCGCTTCCGCGTTCGTCACTTCTCAGCGGCGCATTCGCAAAGCTGACCTCCATACGTCATCCGCCCGGAACTGCTTCCAGTGTACAACAGTGAGCGCAAACTAGATTAAAGTGATTATTACGTTTTGAATATGGATATTTTTCTTACAAAAACGCATCGATTCGCTACAGGAGGCCTTTGTTCACCCCCCGGAGAAGTGTGAGACACTTTTTTTTATGGATGGGCACTTTTTATTTAACTTCTTTTGGACTGATGCATGCAACACCCGCTGAGTGCCATTAAACAGCTTGAAAGATAAAAAATTTTTTTTAATATAACACCGACTGGATTCGTCTGAAAGAAGAGAGTCATATACACCTAGGATGCCTTGAGGGTGAGTAATTTATGGGCTAATTTTCATTTTTGAGTGAACTAACCCTTTAAGGGGAGACACTGCAGGCAAAAGCACAATTTTTTCATGCACCTGTCAATTTTGAGATTTTGGGCTTTTTGGCTTTTCATAAAGTGTTGATAAAGACTAGTGGAAAGAAAACATTCAAAAGACACTGTTAAGTGCTTATTTTATAGCACTTTATCTATTTGTGTCAATAGATTTCAATTGCAATACATAATTTTAAAGGCCGTTTTCTCAAAATGAGTTTTTTCTCCTACACCGAGCCATAAATCGCCACTTCAGTAGCATTTACACACACCAAACTTTACATTTTTATTCCTGTCTATATTCTGAAGATTTTTACAGAGGGATTTGTTCATATATAATTTGCTTGATTGTATACAACATTTTATTCCTCCCAAAATTGTGAAAATATGTTGTTTTCTGGCTGTTCAAAGATTTTTCTGAATTATGGAGTGACAAAAGGAGATACCCTAAATTCACTCTGTAAAAACATTTGACTCTAATATGTAAAAAAAAATAAACAAGAATTTTGAAACTGACTTCATCCAGTGTTCAGATTTTTGAACTAGAAATTTATGCAAATTAGCACATATTTAATTAAATAATGCATCATTTGCATATTTAAACATAACATTTTAGAAAACTTGTAATACAAAATTTTTTTGCAATTATCAATGTAATCAATCAACTGGGTAAGTAAGGTGATAATTAGTAGTTATTTTTTTTTACCCTGTTCACCTGCAGTGTCTCGCCTTAAAATATAAAAGTAATTTAAATACAATATTGATGATGTAATTAGTAATTAGTAATAAGCCTAATTACTTTTTTAAAGTTACTTACCCAACACTGGAAGAAACCGAAAATGTAATCAATTTAGAAATAAGACGTATGGTCACGCTTGTTAATTGAATTTGTGTTGGCTTGCTATTTTTCTGCAGTTCCATTAATTCTACACACTCAAAAACAAACAAACAAACAAAAAAAATATATAAAAATACATAAAAAATAATACAAAACTGTCACTGTGGCAGTATCCTACAAGAGCTAAAAGGTACATATTTGTACCTTATTACCCCTAAATGGTAGCTACATATTAATAGCTTGAAATATGTTATTACTTTAAAAATGCATATTAGCACCTTTTGAAAGTGGCAGTTTTTCTGAGTGTATTAATACTGAATTAATTAATACACTGAATTGTGCCATTTAATTATTAAATTCCTCATACACACAACGTGCCAAATAGATGGCATATATTAAGTTAAATATATTTTAACAATTTAAATGGCTTTGTGATTTCTCTGTACTCAGAAATCTGCAGAATTTGATGTGGTCATAGACAAAATTTGCACATATCCTCCCACTTCCTCCCTGTCTTCCCTTGTTGCCAAAGAGCACACTTTAGAATGACTGGGCAACAAATGCAGTGAGAAAAACCTGTTTAGCATGAAATAAAAGCAGCTGCAAGTGATGTCAATGAAGTCGCTTGTATATTAATTTGCGCACTGATGATACAGTGACTATTTAACACTCAAACATAGTCTATGCTGAACATATTAACAAAGGATTTTGTAATGCTGTTTATCCTGAGATCGATAGTTTGGGCTGATTATTGCAAAAACGCTTTCTGACACTGTGTGCAGGTAAGAACATAACAATTCATCACCAGATTTAGTTCACCATTTTGAAGGACATTTTACATATATGATTAAGGATTAAATCTGTTTTGTTGCATGAATTAATGTATTAAATATAAATAAAATAAAATACTAATGTTTAAATGAAAAAAATATGAAATAAATACTTTTTTATCATACATTTAATTTTAAATAAAATATAATAAAATACATTGATTAAAGTGTGAATAAAATGTGAATGAAATCCTAAATGTAATGAGAGCAGAAAAGTAAAAAAAGATTACCCATGATTTAGCAGGGAAATTCAAAATCTATAGCTGAAATCAATGTTCCTATTATGACTTTAAGTAAACCCTATCAGTTTAATAACCTGTACCCTCTTGGTTGCCAGACAACACTCAACATGTTTATCTAACTGTGAGGTGAAGCTTGTGAGACTTGCATGGTTACCACACGCTTATGATGTACAGATTGTGTAGACAGATCAAAGTTGAGTGCATAAGCATATAAAAGTTGCTGTAGTCCTACAGAAGAAAAACTGAAAAAGCATCTTTTAAGGATTTATCTGTTTTGCTTGTAGAATGATCTCCAATACAACTCTTTCCCTTCACTCCAACTCCAAAATCTCAATGTTCTATGACAAAACGACAGCAGACATTGTCTTCTACTCAATCGTAGTTCTCCTTGGCACCACCGGGAACTCTTTGGTCATCTGGGTGGCTGGCTTCTGCATGAAACCCACCGTCACAAACGTTTGGCTGGTCAATCTCGCTGTAGCAGACCTGATCTTCTGCTTGACACGAGCTATTTCTCTCATCAAAAGCATTTTCTATGACCACTGGCCTTTTGGAGTTTTTCTTTGCAAGTTCAATGGTTTCTTCAAGTACGCCAACATGTTCTGCAGTGTTTTCCTTCTGGCTGTCATCAGTGTGGACCGAGCGCTCTGCATCTGGCATCCAGTGTTCACCAGAAAACGACGGACGTTATGTGCCGCTCGTATGGTCAGTGTGGGAGTTTGGATTGCGGCGGTGATGTTCAGCTCACCGTACTTTGTGTACCGACAGGTCTTCCTTGACAAGAACAACTTGAGCCACTGCTCATTCAAGGTCAGAATGGCTTTACAAATTACTGCATGTGCCACCCTACATTAGCTTGCATAAAGATGAATTTTAGTATTATGTATTTACAATTGTATTTTCAGGAGAAAGGAGCAGCAGAAGCAGATGGCAGTTCGGCAAAGTATGTCTACTATTTCATTCGTTTCATCTGTGGATTCTTGTTGCCCTTCCTGGTCATCCTTACTTGTTACATACTAGCTGCTGTTGGGATACGCAGAACACGGCTCTCTGGAAAATCAAGGCCTCTTCGGATTCTTGTCGTATTGGTTTGTGCCTTTTTCTTATGCTGGGCCCCCTACCACTTTCTAGGACTGGTCAAGTTGGTGAATAAAAACAACGAGGCAGTAAAAGAAGGATGGGTTATGGTTTCAAACTTAGCCTATTTCAACAGCTGCATTAACCCAGTTCTGTATTTCTGCATGGGACTGGATTTTAGTCAACGATGCAACCAAAGTTTGTCTGGGATTTTTCGCAGAGCTCTTATGGAGGAAGGCCAAAGTCTCTCACAGCAAGGCACTAGAGAAGAAAGCTCTAATTCCATTCCTAAAACAGCAGATACTGCGTGTGAAACTAAAGTTTAAGAGATTAATATCTAACATCAAGATTAATATCTAACAAAATGAAAAGTTAATGCACCTCAGTGTCTGGTCTTCTAGCTAGCTTGAATCAGTAGATGGAGCCTTTATATTGCAAAATGCTCAAATTGAGGTAATTTGTAATATATGTAATTTTCTCATACAAATGTTTATGTGACAATTGCACATTTTTATGGTTATGTTTGCCTACACATTTGATGGTTAATTAACAGGATGACATATGCAGGAAGAGAAAGAGGAAATTATTTGTGGCTTAATATGGGCAAAAGGGCACAATTTTTAGACCAGGATTGCATTATGACTGGGGTTAATCTGAGTTCATTTTTTATTATTCATTTTATTCCTGTAATATTTGCCTGTGCAATAAATACACAGTGTATGAAAAAGGTGTCTGGTGCAATTACTCTTCATTAGAACAATTCTGATAAAGAATTTCAATAGTTCAAATTCTGACGTCTTCTGTGATAAAAAATTAAATCAAAACCCCGAATCCTTTAGCTCTTAATGGCATTACTGAGCACACTTAAATAAATCAACTAACATCTGCAGTGACACTGCAACAAGGTTGAGCAGTATTGCAAAATATCAAAGTGAACAAAAAATGTCCCTAAGACATTTGAATAATAAATACTACGTTGCTCTGGAGTGAAGTTAAGAATTTTACAGAATATTGTGTGATTTTGAAATAAAATATTTTTGAAAAATTAATTTACATATTTGCCTAACCACTCATATGAGATGCCAAGTAAAATATTTGAACATGATTCCTCTGCAGTTTTGAATGAGTTGCTTTTGAAATAAGCTACGTCATAAAAAGCCGTCTTGAAAGTAGACCTCTTATTAAATGACTTATGCATAGTACATAACTAACAGCTTATTAAATTAATGATTCAGTTACCAGAAATTTAGATTACAAGTTAGTAAACTGAGCTCAAAAGACGCGAGCAAACATAAATTGCGTTCTGTATGGGAATCAGACGGTAGCTAGATCTACAGAACATAGCTGCTATAGTTATCACTTTTTACAAATGAACATATTACAGTTGCATATTGTATACTAATATGATACATTTTGAAGTTGGTAGTAAAAAATATAGAGTAGACTTAAATTTATAATATTTACATACATTATCATATTTACATCGCAAACGAATTAAAATAATCTTTACATAGCTAGCCTACAAGTTTTCCTTAAAGTTGGCAAAACGGAAGTTGAGATTGTCCTTTTTTTCCTATTGTGACGTATATCCGAGTGAAACAACTACTGAAATGAGATATTTGATTAAAGATTATGAGGGCACATGAATTAAAAAAATAAATAATGAAGTGCACAGATAAACCATTTATAATAAACACTACAATATTACATATAAAAATAAGAATTGTACATTTTGATTTCATGGCGACTTTAAAAGGCTGTACCTTTATGAACCGTTAAGCTGAACATTAGCTTTTTCACTTTGACTTTGGTCGAATTAACTGTATTTATAACACATTTTATTTGTTTCACAAAAATAGTTTCATGTCAAATAATAACTGGCAGACTGTACCTCCACACGCCCCCTAAATCACAAGACTCTTCCAGGGTCTACCTTGTTGTTACATTTTGGTTGTTTGTTTGTGTACGTGCCAAACTTGAACATACAATATAAATACATTAATAATATATGAATGTGCCAAAGCCACACTTCACTTAAACCATTAGTGCTTACGTAAACAAGATGTATACTTTTGTGCATGTTTCCTCCCTCTTCCTGCCTTTCTCCTCTTTGTCTGCAGCGAAGACATTTCTGAATGGCCAGATCAGTTACACTGAAAAGGGGAGAGGAGAGCAAAGCAAGTGATGTCAATGAACGAGTCACTGATTTATTAATAAGCATAGCAAAATGACATTTTAACAGTCAAACACAGCTTTTGACTCATTCACAAAGGATCATCCAGTGTTGTTTCCTTGAAGACTGATGGCTTAGTCTGATTTGTGAAAACGCTGATTTGTACAGGTAAGAACATTAGCATAATTTCCTCACCAGATTGTCTACAATTCTGTATAGTTTTTACTATTGCTTTGCTATGCAGTCAGTGCAATAAATGCTTGCTAAAATTATCAGGTTAAATTTGTATTAATATTTTGCTCCACAACATCTCGTTTTTAATACAGCCAACATACTGTATCTGAAGCAAGACAACAAAATATGCCTTGGTGTAACATAACTATGATTTATGAAATCCTACATGTTTGTATCTGTGATTTCATAGAGTAATTCAAAATCTATAACTGACACTTACGAGTACTCTTAAAAACACAACATGCAACATGACTTTCTACCACCAAAAACATATCGTGGTTGCATCTTGCAAAATGATGATAATTATATCTCAGAAATGTTTTAGGGTACCCATGATGAATTAACCATTCAAGTTATCTTATAGAAATTGACAGCAAGACTGTTGTTTAAACTGTAATAACATTAATTGTGCTATCTGTCTTGATTGTAGAATGAACTCCAAAACAACTCTTCTCCTCCACACCCACTCTGAGGTCTCAAACCACCATGCAAACACTACAGTGGACATTGAAGCCATTATGAATAAGGTTAGCATTGTCTTCCTCACCATCATTGTTCTTCTCGGGACCATTGGGAACTCTGCGGTCATCTGGGTGGCTGGCTTCCGCATGAAACCCAATGTCACTAATGTATGGCTGGTCAATCTCGCTGTAGCAGACCTGATCTTCTGCTTGACACGAGCTATTTCTCTCATCAAAAGCATTTTCTATGACCACTGGCCTTTTGGAGTTTTTCTTTGCAAGTTCAATGGTTTCTTCAAGTACGCCAACATGTTCTGCAGTGTTTTCCTTCTGGCTGTCATCAGTGTGGATCGAGTGCTCTGCATCTGGCGTCCAGTGTTCACCAGAGAACGACGGACGTTATGTGCCGCTCGTGTGGTCAGTGTGGGAGTTTGGATTGTGGCGGTGATCTTTAGTTCACCGTACTTTGCGTACCGACAAGTTTTTCCTCACAAGAACAACTTGAGTCAATGCACACTGAAGGTCAGAATGACTGCACAAATATATAAATAATCATATAAATGCATGATTATATAATGATTGTATTTATTAAACGTTTATGTATGTCATCATTTAGAATGACAACATTTTTCATTTCATTTGCAGCACAAAGGAGCAGCAGAAGCAGATGGCAGTTCGGCAAAGTATGCTTACTACTGCATTCGTTTCATCTGTGGATTCTTGTTGCCCTTCCTGGTCATCCTTATCTGTTACATACTAGCTGCTGTTGGGATACGCAGAACACGGCTCTCTGGAAAATCAAGGCCTCTTCGGATTCTTGTCGTATTGGTCTGTGCCTTTTTCTTATGCTGGGCCCCCTACCACATTCTAGGACTGGTCAAGTTGGTGAATAAAGACAACAAGGCAGTAAAAGTGGGATGGAGTATGGCTTCAAACTTAGCCTATTTCAACAGCTGCATTAACCCGGTTCTGTATTTCTGCATGGGACTGGATTTTAGTCGACGATGCAACCAAAGTTTGTCTGGGATTTTTCGCAGAGCTCTTATGGAGGAAGGCCAAAGTCTCTCACAGCAAGGCACTAGAGAAGAAAGCTGTAATTCCATTCCAAAGACTGCAGTTTCTGTCACTTAAGTCTAAGAGTTTTTAACTCTCTTTTTCTTGTTTATTTGTCAGGTCTATCAAATAATACAAAATTTAAATGCATTTTTATTAATATTTAATAATGAAATGAATGTAACTAAGTGTCTGGTCTTCTGGCTAGCTTTGATTAGTATGAAATATAATGTCAAATTCAAATTAAGATAATTTGTATTGTAATGCATGTGATATAACATGTATTTATGTATGTTCATGCAACAGTAGGCCTAATACATTTTAATGATAGGTTGTGCTTGGTAAATGCCATGTCTATGTTTGCTAAACAATAGCATGATATATTGAGGCAGAAAGAGAAAGTGGAAATTATTATCAGCCTAACACTATGAAGGGACACATGAAGATTGAAGACCTGATTGAGGACACATGAAGACTGCATGACGATTGGGAGCCATCTGAGTTTTTTTTTTATTGTTTTTTTTTGTGTGTAATATTTACCTGTGCAATAAATGCATATGTAAAAAACTTCTGCTGCAATGTATCTTTGTTAGCAAAAACATTTTTTTCCCAGTTCAAATGTCTTTTGTGTTAAAATGGTGAATTGAAAACCTAAACATTTGGGTCCTCATGGCATGGCTGAGCACACTGAAATAAATCAACTAATAATTGCAATGATGTTGCAACATTAAATGCTGAGCGATATTTCAAAATAACATTGTGAGCAAAAGATGATTTTAAGTAATTTGAATAATAGATACTACAGTAGGAAGTATCATTTCATAGAATGTGAAATAATTTTTGAAAAACTAATTTGTATATATTTGTATAAACACTCACATCACTGTAGTACGGAGCCCCTAAAGGGACCTTTGCAAAAATAAAAAAATACACAGACTTTCGCGTGCGCACGAGAAACTATCGCATGCTCCTGATAAACTTTTGTGTGCTCCCGAGAAACTTTTGCATGCGCACGAGAAACGTTTTGCGAGCTCACGCATTACAGTTTCCGGTTGCATCACTCTCTGCCGTCTTAAGCCCCGTTCACACATGTCGCCAGGGGCTGGCGTTGAGGTTGCTAGTGGGTGTTCTCAATACTGGTTGCCTTGACAGCGAATCAGGTTTCTTGCTGCTAAGTACAAACATTTTAGAGGCAAAAGACTAAATATAATCTAAATCTAAATTAAATCCGTACATACAAACAAAAATGAACGAGAAACAGAGCCTACTTTCTTCCATTGCGTATGTTTATCTATGGCGCTGAGAGGAGAACGATCACATGAGCTCTACTGTCGTCTTTCCTATTGGCTGTCACTCCCGAAAGTCGCTCTTCATTTGCATAAAGTTAAAGGATTCTGAACTTTGTCGCGTTGCTGGACACGCCTCATCCGGTCGCCAACAGCCGCTGTCGCTTGTGTCGCCGGAAATCGCCAGCTCTCCATTGAAATGAATGGGATTGTGTCGCTTTGCTGTTGCGTGTCGCTTGTAGTATGAACGGGGCTTTACACTGAAGAAAACAAAAGCATGGAATAGCGTTATTTTACTTACAAATGTGAGAGCGCATATGGTTCAAAACGCAGCAGCCAGGCTATTGACTGGCACTAAAAAGTGTCAGCACATTACTCCTGTGCTTGCCTCTCTCCAGTGGTTACCGGCGGTTACCTACAAACTAAAGGTGACCGGGCTTTCTCGGTGGCTGCTCCCAGACTTTGGAACAGTCTCCCTCTCAATATTAGATCTTCCTCTTCTGTTTCTTTTTTTAAATCTTCCCTAAAAACTTATCTGTATTCTTTATGTTTTAATTGAGGGTGTTTCTATTTTTACATTTGTCTCCAAGGTTTTGATCCAGTGTGTTAATTCTGTTTTAATTTTGTTCTAATTTTGTTTTAATACCTCTGTTCAGCACTTTGATTGCAAATTCTGTTGTTTTGAAATGTGCTTTATAAAGTAATAAACTAAACGAAACTAAACAAAACTAAACTAAACTGTTACCATTTCCACTCCATAATATAGCTCTTTTCACATGCTTTGATTTTGGATTTATATTTAGATATTATAAAATCACTATTATAACATTTTGAAAATCACCTCTTTGTCAAAGTTCAGCATTGTTTATATGAAGTATTAAGTAGCAAGAGTTAAAAAAAATAAAAAACTCTACTTGATCTACTTGAATCACACAAATTGCCTATTTTGAATTCAAAACGGCAATTTTCGGCGAAAGTGTTTTCATACAAGCCTTATTTTTATGAATTTTTTCGTTACAAAAAAAACAAAAAACATATGCGGCTAATCACATGGGAGGACAGACTAGGATCATACCATTATGTGAAAGAAGGAATGGGGACACAAGCTCTGAAGATATATCTATGGCGCTGAGAGGAGAACGATCACATGAGCTCTACTGTCGTCTTTCCTATTGGCTGTCACTCCCGAAAGTCGCTCTTCATTTGCATAAAGTTAAAGGATTCTGAACTTTGTCGCGTTGCTGGACACGCCTCATCCGGTCGCCAACAGCCGCTGTCGCTTGTGTCGCCGGAAATCGCCAGCTCTCCATTGAAATGAATGGGATTGTGTCGCTTTGCTGTTGCGTGTCGCTTGTAGTATGAACGGGGCTTTACACTGAAGAAAACAAAAGCATGGAATAGCGTTATTTTACTTACAAATGTGAGAGCGCATATGGTTCAAAACGCAGCAGCCAGGCTATTGACTGGCACTAAAAAGTGTCAGCACATTACTCCTGTGCTTGCCTCTCTCCAGTGGTTACCGGCGGTTACCTACAAACTAAAGGTGACCGGGCTTTCTCGGTGGCTGCTCCCAGACTTTGGAACAGTCTCCCTCTCAATATTAGATCTTCCTCTTCTGTTTCTTTTTTTAAATCTTCCCTAAAAACTTATCTGTATTCTTTATGTTTTAATTGAGGGTGTTTCTATTTTTACATTTGTCTCCAAGGTTTTGATCCAGTGTGTTAATTCTGTTTTAATTTTGTTCTAATTTTGTTTTAATACCTCTGTTCAGCACTTTGATTGCAAATTCTGTTGTTTTGAAATGTGCTTTATAAAGTAATAAACTAAACGAAACTAAACAAAACTAAACTAAACTGTTACCATTTCCACTCCATAATATAGCTCTTTTCACATGCTTTGATTTTGGATTTATATTTAGATATTATAAAATCACTATTATAACATTTTGAAAATCACCTCTTTGTCAAAGTTCAGCATTGTTTATATGAAGTATTAAGTAGCAAGAGTTAAAAAAAATAAAAAACTCTACTTGATCTACTTGAATCACACAAATTGCCTATTTTGAATTCAAAACGGCAATTTTCGGCGAAAGTGTTTTCATACAAGCCTTATTTTTATGAATTTTTTCGTTACAAAAAAAACAAAAAACATATGCGGCTAATCACATGGGAGGACAGACTAGGATCATACCATTATGTGAAAGAAGGAATGGGGACACAAGCTCTGAAGATAGCGAGTGTAGTGGTACAGGCCAGGTACACAGAGCAACAGAGAGATTTAAACCGGAGAGTTAAAGCCGGATTTAAACACAAGCGCGTTGGTTAAGGTAGGAAGACACTGCATTGTTGCAACATTGGTCCCCTCAGAGAGAGTCTTCTCAAAAACAGGACAAATAATCACAGAGAGGAGAAATCGCATCAGCACATCCAAGCTGAGGCATCTGATATTTCTGAATGCCAACCTGCACTAAAGACTAAAGTGTCTTACTGTTAAAGGGGTCCTATTATGCTCTTCTTTGGGTTATAACCATTAACCTTTTGAGTCTCGCTAACCATTAGGCCACAACTTCCCCCTTTTTGAAAAGCGATTTCTGTTAAATAAAATATCTCCTTTTGAAGTGGACTTTGAGCTTTGTAACTTTGCAGAT
>NW_015548343.1:437070-448578 GCF_001515605.1 Sinocyclocheilus anshuiensis
ATAATAGGACCCCTTTAAGCCTTTTGCCTTTATTTATTTGTTTGCTGTAGTTCTGTGTTCAATTGTTCAATTAAAGTTTTATTAAAATGTTAAATAATAGTATGTATCAAAAGCATAAAAATAAGGCTTTTATGAAAACACTGAATAAAAAATTGCTTACCAACACACAAACCATTCACAATTGCTAAATTGGGCTAAAATAGAAGGCTCTGAGTGATACTAAATAAAGAGCCATTTGGGAGCCGTAAGAGCCAGCTCTTCTAAGGGAGCCGAGCCTAATCTTTGAAAAGAGCCGAATTTCTCATCACTAAACTGCAGAACCCTTATGTTATGTCACAGCAGTCTCAGGACAGCAGCGCCAGGCCAGCAGCGTCAAGCCGGAAGTGGACGGAGCAAAAGTTATCTTACTAAGCATAGCGCCACGTAGTGTTTTGGATCACTTCAAAGTTTTAATCTACCTTGATGTCAAGTCAGCATTTTTTTTATAACGATTGAATCAGATGATAGATAGATGAGGTAGCTGATCAAAAACAAGGTGAGATTTATAAGGCTTTCATTAAACAAAGCTACTAATACAAATGATGTGTTGTCACATTCTTATTCCAGGAGTAACTGAATGATATTCTATTATTTTCGAATTTTCCACAACAGTTGGCTGGCTCCGTTGACTGTTGGGTCTTCATGTTGATGGTGAGGAAAAGGAAGAGAAATTAATATATACATAGAAAGGGACTTTAATATGATGCATGGCAACAACTCCATAAATGCAGTTATGCCCTAAAATTCAAGATATTGGGGCAAAAATGCTCCTGTATGAGTTTTTTTTTTGTCTCATATTTATATAAGCGATATCACACGAGCAGCGAGAGCAATCACACGAGTGCTGTTTGTCCCAAATGTGATTTTACACAACAGTTCAGTAAATAAGAAGTTAATATTGTTATATTTTACAATATAACACAATTATATATACAATTATATTATTGGGTATTATATATTATATACTATATTATTGTGTAATTATATTATTGTATTATATACAATATAACACAATATTGTCTGTTTTTGCTCTGTTTTGCCAACAAAAATATTACCTATAAAGCCACAGCAGAATTGTTGTGCATCTTAGAGCAACACAGCGGTGTTTAGTTTTTTGAATGAATCCGCGTTTTTAATTAATCGGTTGAAACAACGATTCAAAAGCCCATTCATAAAGTGAGCTGTTTACTGAATTCCTAAATGAATCAGCTGTTTGAATATGGGATTACATCTCTGCCACAATTCTGCGTGCGAAAGATCATATTTTGAGCGTGCAAAAGTGCGCTTTGCACGCGCGCGAACTGAGTTTTGTGGAGAAAATGTTTGTCTTGCAAAGAAGAAAGTATTTCGAGTGCACAAAAACCTATTTTGCATTTAAAATAAGTTTTTAGATTTGTGCAGACCTTCTCTTTTGCACGTGCAACGTTTCACTAGCTTGCTCACCTGATGCCTGCCGTCAGTGCTCTCTAAATGCCAAGGGCTCGCTTGCTCAACACAACCCAGCGTTACAATATGCCATAATTCCAGCCAATCAGAGACGAGGCTGCTAAATTCTTATTGGCTGCCTTGAAAACCAATCACAACATTCCTTGCATTACCTCGACAGCAGAAGAGGAAAAATACAGTGCATGCATAATTATGCAAGTTGATATTCTGATCATATTTTTTTCCAAGCACATTTTACCAATTCCAAACGACATCAATCTTATATATATATGTATGTATAACATTGCAATTACAGACATCCCAATTGCATGCCAATCCCAAATGTTTGCATCCACGATTTTAGGGAATAATTCAAAATCTATAATAAACCCAGTTGTGTTTATCTTGTGGTTCTTGCAAGATCAGCAAACCACACTTTGAAACTTGTGGTGTAACGATCATGATGGGGGTTTTCTCTTGTCTGGTTTAAGATTATGGTGCAACCTATACATGCAAAATAATGAAAATGTTTTCTCTTTGAGCATTTTAGAAATTCCTGTGGGAACCCATGGCAACTTACTCTTTCTCATTATAAACAAACAGATCTATTGATAAACAGAACAACTGAAGGAACATTAAAGCATTTATCTGTCTTGATTGTAGAATGACCTCCAACACAACTCTTCACCTTCACTCCCATCACCATGCGAACACTAAAGTGGACACTGAAGACATTGTGAATAAGTTCAGCATTGTCTTCCTCACCATCATTGTTTTCTTCGGCACCACCGGGAACTCTTTGGTCATCTGGGTGGCTGGCTTCCGTATGAAGCCCAATGTCACTAATGTATGGCTGGTCAATCTCGCTGTAGCAGACCTGATCTTCTGCCTGACACGAGTCACTTCTCTCATCAAAAGCATTTTCTATGACCACTGGCCTTTTGGAGTTTTTCTCTGCAAGTTCACTGGTTTCTTCAAATACGCCAACATGTTCTGCAGTGTTTTCCTTCTGGCTGTCATCAGTGTGGACCGAACGCTCTGCATCTGGCGTCCAGTGTTCACCAGAAAACGACGGACGTTATGTGCCGCTCGTATGGTCAGTGTGGGAGTTTGGATTGTGGCAGTGATCTTTAGTTCACCGTACTTTGTGTACCGACAAGTTTTTCCTCACAAGAACAACCTGAGCCAAGGCTGGAAGTGAAAAATGTCTTATATTCAGCTGGAGCACCAAGATGAACTTCAACATCTGCCCTGGCAGTTCAATAAGCTGACTTGAATTTTATCAAACCACTATAAATTGTTTTGTAGCGAAGAGTGAGAAGTTGATTCCCTCCTCAAACATCTCTAAAGCAACTAACAGATGTTTTTTATAGACAACAGTTAACTGGATACCATTTGCCTTTAATATTTCTTCCATCCTTCTTAGAATGCACTCATAAAGGGACAAACAGGAAGGGGGAGGAGACATACACAATTATATATCATTTTTGTTTGTGTATGTCTCCTCCCCCTTCTTTGTCTGAAGAGAACCAGCCAAAGAACCAGCCACTGATTGATTTATTAAAAAATTAAATTTTAGTCACACAAAGCTCCAGCTGACTCATTCACAAAGGATTACTGCAGCAGTGTTTCTGTTTTGTAAAAACAGGTAAGAACACCAATTCATCACCTGATTATAATGTATGGCTGGTCAATCTCGCTGTAGCAGACCTGATCTTCTGCCTGACACGAGTCACTTCTCTCATCAAAAGCATTTTCTATGACCACTGGCCTTTTGGAGTTTTTCTCTGCAAGTTCACTGGTTTCTTCAAATACGCCAACATGTTCTGCAGTGTTTTCCTTCTGGCTGTCATCAGTGTGGACCGAACGCTCTGCATCTGGCGTCCAGTGTTCACCAGAAAACGACGGACGTTATGTGCCGCTCGTATGGTCAGTGTGGGAGTTTGGATTGTGGCAGTGATCTTTAGTTCACCGTACTTTGTGTACCGACAAGTTTTTCCTCACAAGAACAACCTGAGCCAATGCTCGCTGAAGGTTACTGCATAAATCACCTTGCATATTATTATGAAATTAATTATATAATAAAATATAGCAAATATGTAAATGTGTATTTATAATTTTGTTTTCAGGAGAAAGGAGCAGCAGAAGCAGATGGCAATGCAGCAAAGTATATCTACTACTGCATTCGTTTCATCTGTGGATTCTTGTTGCCCTTCCTGGTCATCCTTATCTGTTACATACTAGCTGCTGTTGGGATACGCAGAACACGGCTCTCTGGAAAATCAAGGCCTCTTCGGATTCTTGTCGTATTGGTCTGTGCCTTTTTCTTATGCTGGGCCCCCTACCACTTTATTGGGCTGGTCAAGTTGGTGAATGAAGACAACAAGGCAGTAAAAGTGGGATGGAGTATGGCTTCATACTTAGCCTATTTCAACAGCTGCATTAACCCGGTTCTGTATTTCTGCATGGGACTGGATGTTAGTCGACGATGCAACCAAAGTTTGTCTGGGATTTTTCGCAAAGCTCTTATGGAGGAAGGCCAAAGTCTCTCACAGCAAGGCACTAGAGAAGAAAGCTGTAATTCCATTTCAAAGGCTGCAGACCCTGAGTGTGAAACTAAAGTTTAAGATAACTTTTTTTAAGCAAGTTTTTAGATGAGATTGATAGCATGAATATTTTTCTTTGCTGCATGCACTGTATCTTCTGCAGTTTCAAATAAGAGCGAAATAAGCACATTTACTGTACCATTATTGTCAGATTATTTTCTGGTTTGAAATATATTTAAATATAATTTTGGCTTTGAAAAGGTCAGCCTTTCCCCATACAAATAAATAGGAGCTGTACTTGTTTGCCTATTCAAAAATAAAGAATTGCAAAAAAAAAATTTATTTAAAGTTTAAAATTCAAAGAGATATAATGCATTTTCTCAACTATTGTTGACACAAGTATTTTAACATGACAAGTAATAATAATGACAAAACAAGAACAGAAGTTTAAGTGAACAGCAAATAAAATAACCGTGTAACATTAACCACATAACTTATTTACGCTGCAGTGCATGTGGGGAACTCATGAACCCTTAACATTTCAGCAATATTGTTCAATATGGAATTATTTGTTACTAGTTGGGACAACATTTGGAGGAATTGTTTTGGTTTGTTGGTTGTTGGGTTTTTATATAGTTTTGTAATAGAAAGTATGGCCTTCTTAAAAAAAAAAAGTACATTTTACTTGGTAAAAAGATTTAAAGAATTGTTCAAATGAGGAATGACCATTTCTATGAATAAAAGAGGGAAAGCAAAAACATTCTGAAATGAATATTAGAAAGAGCTGGCATGATAAAACTAAGCGCTGATCAAATTGAATAACTGCAAAAAAATAAATAAAAATGTGTATCATTTACTGATATTTAAAAATGTGAGCCCTGCTTAAAACTTTTTTTTTACTCCATTTTTCTCACAGCTGTTTAACACAGGATGTGCTACACTTGCTGACTATGTATTTGAGCTGGTGTGAAACTGTGAAACAAGTCTGATACTCATGGCCACATGGTGAAATAAATGCTTATGAACAGTTGCAAAGAGACTGCAATGCTAAAAGTGAAATGATATTGCAAAACAGTTACATAGAACTACTAAAAATGTGTTTGTGAAGTGAAGTCATAATGTATTGCAATGCCACAATATACCAAGAAAATGATTAGATGTGGAATTTTATTGAAAAAAAATATGAAAAGTGAAATAAACATTTGTGAAGACTGGTATATTTATCTGTGCAGAATTATACAAATATATGTGCATGTGTAAAAAACAACTTTTAATGCTGTTTTAAACTATTAATTTGTCAGTGTATTTTTGCTTCTTGCAGTTTTATCTTCTTTAGGTTAGCGACTTCCAACCACTCTCCTGGATTCATACAATCTGTGGGCACACATGTATAATATCCCTGCAAAAGACAATTTTCAAATCATAAACTTTTAAATAAGTGTGAATATTTCTTCTAGTATCAACTAAAAATAAAATAAATACATGAAAGAATAAGCAATTATATTTACTTAGCTCTTTTTGTTTTAACCATTGGTAGGTCACCATATAATAAAATTAATAACGAGAACGAGCGCACTTATATTTTTATTGTGCTTGTCAAAAAGATGGCTGTAAGAGTGATGCATTTTTAATATGAGTTTGGTCTGCATGCACATCCTGTTTTTATTTTTTTTTTGTGTGACACAACTTTATCAAGAGGTCAATCAAAGTCCTTTCAACCACATCCTTAGGCATATCATTTTCGTTCTGTACCACGAGAACATTTCATTACTTTTAAAACCCTTTATTATGTTCTACCATTTGAACTTCTGTGAGTCAATGCAATCCTCTAAGCAACAGAACGTGCATTATCTACCTTGAAATATCAGTTTCAAAATCGTTCTGATGGCACACTGACTTCTAATAAGGCAAATGGCTTGTTTCTTTTCCACTATCCTTCCAAATGTCTGTTCTGGGAGTACGTAAGTTTGGTGACCGTGTATGAAATTCCGAGAAAAAGGAGAATTGCTTTACGGCAAAACCAAATGCACGTCTACAACTATCCACTGTAATTACGACAGTGTATTCCACTCACATAAGGGGGATCCAAAGTTGCAAAAATACACAGAACTACATAGAGTTGCTTTAAATTGCAGTCTATGAGGTATTCTATCACCTGCAAAGAAGGTCATGAGCATGGCCACCCATCCCAGTATGCAGGACCAGGAGAAGCGCCAGTCTCCGAAACGCTTGCCCAGGAAGCTTAGGGTTACACCAGTGTAGATCGCCATAGCCAGCAGCACAAACAGAGCTGGGTGTGAAAAAAGTGATGGATTAAAAATGGACAGAGGAAACGTAGTGCCATCTATATTTTTGACTTTGAGAACAGTTTTTATTTATATTTAAATATGCTAAAATTCCACATTCTACAGCTCATTTTGCATGTTTGTGACTCACTGGAGATGAAAAGCATGATTCCTGCTGCAAAGGAATGACTGAATCTCTCAAAGGCAGAAAAATGGGCAAATGAGAGGATGCCTGCCATGATGCCCGCAAAGCACGC
Source organism: Sinocyclocheilus anshuiensis (assembly GCF_001515605.1). NCBI lineage: Eukaryota > Metazoa > Chordata > Actinopteri > Cypriniformes > Cyprinidae > Sinocyclocheilus > Sinocyclocheilus anshuiensis. The sequence goes on from NW_015548343.1 coordinate 443,623, forward strand.
CATTCCCGATAGGATCATGAATGCCCGTGTGGCATTCCAGTATGCTGGGGAAAGAGACAAGAAACGTTCATAAAACAACAGTCAGGAAGGTTATGTTCATTCTCCTCTCATCCCAGCCAATTCTTATCACTGTTTGTCTGATTTTTCTCATTTGATCTTTGAAGAACTGTCCCTGCAGAATCACCTTGAACGAACCAGAGTACAGCTCCTGTAATCTCAGATGCCAGGGGTACAACTTTGGGAGCACCTGTTCAGAATATGACTGTGCAAGGCTCAGACAACTCAAACCAGAGTATGGAGCTCTGTACGGCAAAAAGAATAAAGCACTGCCATCTACAGGCAAAAATGGTCTAAAAGCTCAAATGCAGGTGCCAGATTTATTGTATAATGATGTTAGTTAGGGACTCTACATCTGACTTTTAACTTCACATTGATTTAAAATAGCCATGAAAAATGCATATTATAGACACATAAAATATGTTTCTGGAGTTTGCATGAAGACATTTGCTTACCTATACTTGCTGTCTGAATGTAGCATTTGTTGGCCATGCAGTACCTCCACAGGCCCTGGTGGGCATAGCTGCCTGAGAGGCGATACTGCATCCAATAGTCTGTCGCTGTGGAAACCACTATCAGGATGTTCCCAATAATGGCACAGAACAGGGCACCGCCCATAAAGCTGTACATCCTGACACACGCTGTGACTATGCAGGAAGGAGATATGCACTAAACAGATAGGAGAGACGTTTTAATTGTACACACACAGATGCTTATGCGCAAACATTCATAAATGGGACATAAAAAAGACTTCTTCAATTAAAACAAAAATATAAATAAAACATATAAAATCAAAAAAAAATTCTCTTCAAACCAACATTTGGCTAAAAGGATGATTAAATATGAACATGTATTAATATTAGTATATCAAAATAACTTTTTTTAAGTTACTCAATTTAAACACAAAAAGCATTTGCGCATACATGTTTCAAAAATAAATTTGCAGAAAAGCATTACGAATTTGGTAGCAATATCTACTTTTTAACCATATTCCTCAAACTTCACAATTGCAGATTTCTTTACACTTACATTAATCATTTTATTTATCATGTATCATGTAGTGTGAGATATACACTAAACAGATAGGAGGAAACAAACTCTTAAACTAATACATAAAAAATATAAATAATAATTAAAAAAAAAAATCAAACTGGTTTTCTCGTCAAACTATGGCTGAATAAAAATGTCCCCATCTTTTAACAACATTTGTTAAACAAAATTAAAATTATATAAAATTAAATTAAATAACACAAAAAAAATTAGTTTCTCGATTTAAACACAGAAGCATTTGAGCATTTTTTAAATACATTTCCAAAACAGCATTATGAATTTTGTATTATAAGCAATATCTACTCTTTAAAAACATTTCTCAAGCTTTAAAATAATAGATTTCTTAATAGTTGCATAATTCATTTCATTTATCAAATTTCTTCACACAAGAAGCTTAAAAATATGGATGTTACAGCTTTTTCTGTATACTTCAATATATTGCAATTGAGAAATTGTCTTACTTAAACATCAGAACTATTTTTGATATTCCAGGTTAGATAAAACATTTCTGTAATGTATGTAATGGGCATTCTTATTGTAAAATAACTATCAGTTCCATTCACACTGCATTGACGTTTCAATCAATGAATCGAATATTAAGAATTACAGATAAACAAAAAACATAAAAGTTTTTCATCGCTTACCTTATTGCTTCTGAGGCAAATCCCTCTTTGCTTATCCTCTGGGGAAAGAGGGTGTGAGAGAGTGGAGAGGGAGAGAGATATTAAGAGGCAAAAGAGAAAAAGACAACCTCTGTTGTCCTTTTTTGTTGATGGTGGCAAAATCCTTTAAATGCTACCTCCTCTGTCCCTGAAACAAATACACTTGAACTGGTTAGGGCAGGGGCCCTGGTGTGTCCGACTTTTCACTATGTGTATGCATGATGTCAATGGTCCTCCTTTTGTTTGAAGAGTAGACTGTTCTGTAGCTGCACATATTCAAAGGAATGCTTTGGTAAAGCTGTCAATGCAAAATGCTGAGTTGCATGCTTGCTTTGACAGGGGCCACAGTATGGATACCCATGGCATACCTATAGTTTAAAGTGCAATAAACTCAATGTTTCCCATTCCCAAATCAAATGACTGAATCAATTTTTCAATATAGTTCAACCACGAGGGAAAATTGCATCTGTAAATATGTGAATGAATCAAGTCAATGCTTATGAACAAGCTTTTTATAGAGAGCCCATAGGAATGCATGTGACTTATTTGATGTGCCAAAAACAGGTTAACTGTATGATTGACAATGACAGCGGTTTAATCAAATCACATGACTTTATTTTTACAGATTACATTACTGTATACAATATACTGTTTAGTGAAATTCCTGCTTTACAACAAAGCAAGCAGTAATACCTCAACAATGCTACAAAATATCCATCCACCCATTTTCTACACCCTCTTATGGAGTGCTGGAGCAAAAGAAGTCCACATATTAAATATTTATAAAGAACACATATATACAATAAACAGAATTAAAACACCTGTTAACAATAAAGACACTGAATAACTGCATGGTCAACAGGACAGTTACCACTCTCTTCAGTTATTCTCCAAAAGCACTAGACACTTGCATTTTAAGAAACCTTTATGCTGTACTACAAATGTCAGGTTAAATAAAACCTTTAATCTTTTATTTTGGGTGTTTCAGTGAATGCTGAATGAAAATTATAAGAAATAACAGAAAAAGCTTGTAGGGAAGAGTTCTAGTGACAATCAGTTTAAAGTATCTTTGTGGTGATGTTTTGCCAAACATGTCTAAAACTACTTGGATTTGTCCTCCCATAAACATCAGATTTATATTAAGTAACTGGCCACCACATAATTTTCCACATTATTTTAATTCAGAAAAGATGGAACCCTTGAGGTATGAGCTGGAACAGCAAAGACTGCATGTATAAATTCATCTTTCCATGTTGTCAAATGTCTTTGGCTTCAGCTGTTCATTTACTATTATGGTATTTTTAACTATTAATCACGTTAACTTCTCAAACTACGTATATAAAAAAATACTGCGTAATTTTTTATTAAATTATTTTTTTTTATTAACTTTATTAAATAAAATAATTATGACATGACTCAAAAAAAAATGTATTTGGTGTTGATTTCAACAGCTCAATTTGCCATACAGCACAGTCTCGTGGCTACAGCAGTGCAAGCTCAGGAAAATAGAGTAGTACTGTTAAGAAAACAACGCTTTTAAAAAATTCATGTTTATTCATGAAAACTTGTTACGCGTGTATATCGAGTAAACAATTCTGAGCATTTATGTAAATTATGTTAGCCAGTTTATTCACATTAGAGCTTAACAAATGTCTATTTCCTATCCACCATTCGTGTCATGTGGTTTGACCAAAAACCCGGATTGGATCGCGGGGTCACCTGAGAAAAATCACCAGTCGTTATATTCGTTATTCGTCGTGCTGATGTGACCAAGGAAAAATCGTATATTTTGTGCACGTTATATGTTTTGAATTTACACACGACCAGGTTCTAAATCGTGGCGAAAACACAAGGTAAGTTTTCAAGTTCACTTATTTATGAAATGAGATTTCGAAGCATCATGCCATGCATCATAAAACTCGCGAGGCTGTAATAGCGACAGGCTAGTTAGATCTAATTTGAACTTCAATTCCCAGTTTTAGCGTTGAAAGTCTATCGCACTCCTTATTTGTTCTGTTTCTACCCTGTACCTGCGAAATGCAAGTTCTTTCAGAATACGTACACAACCATGGACGTGTTGTTATATCTATCAACCAAAAATATTTTATTGTTCCTTTATTTCAACCTAAACCGCACTTTGTTTAAAATAAGGACTCCACTCCATATCTTATTAACGGCAGCGCTATAATGTGGCTGCTTGCTGATGGATACGTGAAGATCGATAGCAAAGCAATACAGCGCGGTTCCGAAATCTCCGAAACGAGATTTTAAAGTTCCAAACACCTGTAAATAAGCCCAGTGTTAACGTGGGAGCAAAAAGTCTGAAAAGAAGCGACTCAACAGGTCGAGAACTCGTCTAGACAGAAGGGCAGGAGTGAGTAACATACGCAACAAAGCCGCGCAGTGAGCGCAACAACAACCGGTACACCTTCCTTCTTCCTCCACAGCGGTCTCCATTTTAACTCCTCGCCCAGCCTGCACCTCACGTGTCCTGGACTGTCTTTCTCACATGACCCGTGTGTTTGTCCCCGTGATCAGCGCTTCCATCTCCCGTATTTCAAGTGTCGCTGAATATCGCATTTTAAAATCCGCTCGCCTTCATGGATATGCTCGATCAGAGCTTGGACACCTCGACGAGGTGAGAGCGCGTCCTTTGTACTGCCAACCTCAAGGCCCCAGTCAACCATTTTCTGCTGTTTTCATAGTAGGACAGTTAGCAATCCTCTTTTAAGTTTATTTTTTGAATTTTATTAAGTTTTATGCATGCCATTAATATAGTAAGTTAAACGTAAGATACGAAAAGCACGAAGAAAAACAACAGATCGCAATCGTTTTTACATCGATGGTCGACATATTTATATCACTATTAGCCCGATTGCTAATTTGGTGATTTTTGCCTATCCTTGGTATTTGAAGAAAACACAACTCCAAGCCGGTGTATGTTTGCTTTTAACAATAGTCTTCAAAATTTATCTTTTCTAAAAAATGAAAGACATTTTAACTGATATTTCAAGTAGAAATGTCGTGTGTAAGTTAGTACTGTCGGAACAAAAGCTCTCCAGCAGTTTAATGCATTAAACTCCCTTCAACCTGCAACCAAACCGCAGCCTTTTCATCCAGAGGCTTTATATGCATTCAGAAGTTTTTGTTTATTTAATCCCGTGGTGTTTATTTGGCTATATATATA